>NW_028317950.1:9271666-9425833 GCF_062004578.1 Staurois parvus | reverse complement strand
TTTCTCTTCTTACATAAATTATCCCTGTATATGACTTTCTTTCCTTGCCCTCCACCCCCCCCCCATCTCCTCCAACCCCTCCCACGCTCAACATTCTTTTTGCTCTCGTTAACTCCATATTATTCTGTTGTTTTTAAATCTCAGTTCTAAGCCAGCTTCCAGGAATATTATTACTTCATATATTTCACCTTTTCTCTGTATTCTTCCCAGCCTTTCCATTTTTTATTATATAACTCCAGCTTGTCCTCGTGCGTGTAATACAATCTTTCTGTCCCAGAGATCTGATTTACTCTAGCCATCCAATCCTCCTCAGTTGGCGACTCTCTTTTCTTCCAGAACCTGGGTATCAGACTCTTCGCTGCGGTCAAGTAATGCCATATCCCAGAACTCTTATATGTTTTCACTGAGAGTTCTGAGATATGGAGGAGACATACTTCTGGATCTAATCCTATGCTAATTTTTGTGATTTTCCCTATCAAATAAACTATCCTCCGCCAAAACACCTGTATTTCTGAACACTCCCACCACACATGATACCACGTGCCCACCTCTCCACAGCCTCTCCAACACATCTGTGAGATTTCTGTATTCATCTTGTGCTCCAGATAGGGGGTAATGTGCCATCTATTCAAACACTTATAGTTTATTTCCACTTCTCTCATACTAATATTTTCGTGAATTAATGTGAACATCTTCTTCTTCTCCTCCTCCTCTATTTTTCTTCCCATATCTCTTTCCCATTTCTCTATGTGCATTAATTTTGTGTCTATATCAAGTTCCATTAATATCTTGTGTATTTTTGCCATACCGTGTCTACCATTTCCCCGTGACTCAAAGATTCTCTCAAATGGATTCCAGTCTTTTCTAGTTCTTATTGGTTTTGGAAGGCTTTCAAAGAAATTCTTCAGTTGGTAATATCTTAGTCTATCCATCTTATTAAAGACTTCACCCTTTCTTTCCTCCATATCCTTATATGACCCCATTTCCTCTCCTACCATTATATCTCTCAATTGCGCTTCCCGTTTTATTATCCATTTCCCTGCTATACTATCTTTTCCCGGGATGAAATATTTTGTGTTCCTAAGTGGCATTAGTTGTGAATTAAAAACCCACCCCTTTTGTCTGTGTAATAAATCCCATTCTTTTAAAACATTAAGAGTGTACGTGCTTGTGCTCTCCTCTAATTCTCTATATTGTGCAGGAACCCAGATACTATTACTCAAACTTTTTCCACTCAGTGCTTTCTCAATTTTAACCCAAGTTTTCTCCGGATTATGAATCCAGTCGAAGATTCTTGCAATAATCCCTGCTTTGTAATATCTCCTAAAATCTGGTACCCCCAGTCCTCCTCTTTCTTTGCTTCTGGTCAGCGTTTCATAACCTATTCTAGGCTTTTTATTCCTCCATATGCATTTTATTATCATTTTCCTCAGTTCTTTAAAATATGCCTCTGGGAGTTTGATTGGGATCATTTGAAATTTATATAATACTTTGGGGACTATTACCATCTTTATCAAGTTTATGCGACCTATCCACGATGGATTTCCGTTTCCCGCTCTTCTCAACTCCTCCTTAATTTCATTTAATAGCGTTATATAATTGGCTTTATAAAGGTTCTTATTTGAGGCTGATAGTTTTATTCCTAGATATTTTAATTCTTTATCTCTCCAGAGGAAAGGAAATTCCTCTTGTAGTTTTTCTTTTTCACTTTTTTTGAGATTTATGTTTAAGATTTTGGTCTTTGTCGGGTTAATTTTTAAGTTTGACAGGTCTCCGTACTCCCTCAATGCTTTCATTAGATTTGGAAGTGATGTTCTAGGGTTTCCTACATAAAACATCAGGTCATCCGCATAAGCCACTACCTTATGTTCTCTATCTCCTATCTTTATTCCTTTTAGATCTATATTCTTCCTAATCCTAGACAACAAGGGCTCCAGTGATAACACATATAACAATGGAGACAACGGACATCCCTGTCTTGTGCCGTTTGACATCTTAAACTGCTCTGATCTTCCTCCATTTACCATTATGGTGGCGGTGGGTCCTCTGTATAACTCTCCAATCCACCCTCTCATTCTGTCTCCCAGTCCTAACACTTCCAGGGTGTCCATCATAAAACCCCAACTTACTCTGTCGAATGCCTTCTCAGCATCTATCGACATAAGTATCATTGGGATTTTCCCTTTTTTAGCCTCCTGGATGAGCAATAGTGATCTCAGAGCATTATCTCTACCCTCTCTTCCCGGGACAAACCCCACCTGATCTCTATGTATCCACTCCGGCATCAGTTCCTTTAGTCTATTTGCCAGCACCTTTGCAAATATTTTAGTGTCTACATTTAATAGCGCTATTGGTCGATAACTTGCACATTGTGAGGGGTCTTTATCTTCCTTCTGTATCAGTACTATATTGGCCTGTAAAGATTCTCCCCTCATCTCCATCCCATTTCCCAAAGCGTTCATATAGATCTTCATCTTGGGTATTAAAAGCTCTTTATATTTTTTATAATATTTAACCATAAATCCGTCCGGGCCCAGGCTTTTCCCTCCCGCCATGCTTTTTAACGCTATTTCTATTTCCTCAGAAGTTATTTCTTCTTCTAAAGAGTTCAGTTGTATTTCTCCCAATTTCGGTAAACCTGCGTCCTCTAGATATATCTTTCTTCTCCCTCTATTTACTATTTCCGTTTTTTTAAACATGTCCTGGGGTATGATATTATACAGCCCACTATAGTACTCTTTAAATACTCTGGCAATATCCTTGGTTGAGTGTACAAATTCCCCCTTGGGATTCCTTATTTTCTCAATATAATTTCTATTTTTTTTCTTTCTTAAAGTTCTCATTAAATACTTTCCCGGCCTATCTCCCCATCTATACCTTTCACATGTTATTTTATTAAAGACTCTTCTTTTTTCTTCCTCCATTACATTCTCTAATTCTTCTTTCTTCTTTATTAACAGCTGCATTATCTCCTTAGATCTTTCCCTTTTGTGCAGCTGTTCAAAATCATGTATTTCATTTAATAATCTATTTATGTTTTCTCTCCTTTCTTTTTTGCCCCCGCTGCAATGAGAAGACCTCTGATGTAGGCTTTATGTGCTTCCCACACCGTTGCAACGGACACATCCTCTGTCTCATTCGCTCCAAAAAACCATTCAATTTCCCTCTCAATTCTTTGACCGATCTCTTCATCCATGAGGAGTGCCTCGTTCATCCGCCACACATATCCCTCTCGCTCCTCTCTACCCCATTTTAACTTCATTGCCACCGGGGCATGATCCGACAGGGTACTTTCTCCTATTTTTACTTCCCCCACCCACTCTATCATTTGATGTTCTACTAATATGTAATCTATTCTAGAATAAATTTCATGTACATGCGAAAAGAAAGTATAATCTCTCTCCTTCATATTCCTAATTCTCCAAATGTCCACCAGTTGACACTCATGCATCAATTTCTTTAACCTTCTCAAGGACTTGCTTTCCTCTCTCCGCATACCAGAATTAGTGTGCATCCGCCGATCCATACAGAGATTAAAGTCTCCCGCTACAATCAGACACCCTCTTTTAAAATCCATCACTCTCTTCAACACTTCTCTCATAAATGTCTCCGGCTTCTTATTTGGACTATATATATTTGCTACCGTGCACTCAATTCCCTGTAATTTACCTCTCAAAAACAGGAACCTTCCCTCCGGATCCGTTAATCTCTCCTCAACCTCAAACCTTATATTTTTAGCAAAGCCTATAGCGACTCCCTTTGCTCTTTTAATTGGCGAGTCCGCATAAAACCATGTTGGAAAATATCTGGTCCTCAATCTAACCTTCGATTCTGTCTCTAGGTGTGTTTCTTGCAGAAATACCACTGAAGATTTTCTATGTTGTAGTTCTTTAAATAACTTAAATCTCTTTCCTGGACAACTTAACCCTTTTACATTGTAGGTTATATATTGAATTTCTTCCATCTTACTCTTTTCCTCCCATCTCCTTTTCCCTCCTTACTTTCCTCTTTCTTATTCCTATAGAGCGTTTTTATCCCACTAACCTTTTCTCCCTCCTTACCCCCCCCCTCCCCTCCTTCCCATTCCACCCCCTCCCTTACACCCCCCCCCACTGCATTGTTGCCATCCCTCCCCCCCCTCCCTCCCCCCTCTTTTTAGGCCTTCGCTTTGCCTAACTATCATTTGTGGAACTAACATCCACTTTTGATATAGTCCTTGGGGCTACACTCCTCCCATGGACAGCCTCCCCTCCTTCCAGATCTCCCCATTGAAGCCCTTTCTACTTATACTTCTTGACAAAAAGAAGATGAAAAGGAGTCAAGCTAGGGGTATGAGGGGGTAATAGGCGATAGGGTGGGGGCCAGAGGGTAGAGAAAAAAAAACAAAAACAAAAAAAAAAAACCTACCTCTCTCTCCTCCACCCTCAACCCGCGCCCTTCCTCCCCCCCACCAGCCTCCACCCCTCTCCTCTTACTAATCTATTTCCCCCGGGTTCTTCTTCCCATCCATTAATTTCAATTCTCTGCATTTCCAGTCTACTGCAAAAATTTCTTAAGTCCTCTGGGAACCTTAATTGGGCTGTTATTCCGTTTTTCCATCCTATTAGGCACTCCGGTGACCCCTATCTATATTGCACCTTCTGTTTCCTCATCTGCTCCAACAAAGGCCTCAGAGCTCTCCTCCTTCGGAGACTCTCTGGTGACAAGTCCGCAAATATTTGGATGTCCATTTCTCCATATTTTATTACTGGTTTTCCCTTGGTTTTCCTCCAGATTCTTTCCCTTTGCCGCAGTTCATAAAATTGGACCAGTATGTCTCTCGGCCTTTCCTTCTCCTGGTTCCCCTGGGGTTTCCCAATTCTAAAGATCCCTTCTATGTTAGTCCTTTCCATATCAGAGTTTCCCGTTATAAAGTTCAGTATTTTACAAACCGCCTCCTCCATTAGTTCTCCTTTTAGGCTTTCCGGTACCCCTCTTATCCTTATGTTTCTCCTTCTTTCTCTATTCTCTTGAATTTCCACCTTATACAGCAATTTTTCCTGAACTTTTTCCATATTAAGTATTTTCTTTTCCAATTCGGAAATCAGCTGGGTCTGATTTTTAACTTTCTGCTCCGTTTCCTCCACTCTTAATAACAGCTGCCCCAGATCACTCCGAATATTTACCAATTCTTGCTTTATTGTTCTCGCCAGATCTTTAAACATTTCTGTCATCTCTTTTTTATTTGGGATTTGTAGATCTTTTTCTATCTCTGATATTTGTTGACTACCGTTATCCAAATCCATTAATTGTTTAGGACTACTTTGCATGCTTAAGTCTGATTCTCCTTTGTCATTTCTGCTCTGGGGCCTTTCCGGGGTCACGTTTCCCTGGGATGTGTACTTTTTTATTGTACCCGTTTGGGTCCCTTTAGGCCCGTTTAACTTTGCACTTTTATTTTTCATTTCTTCTATTTCTTTTATTTTTCTCTCGTAAACTAGAATTTTATGCAGAAAAAAGAAATCATTCTGGTATAGAGATAGAGCTCCCAGGCACTTTTGTTACCTTTTCTGTGTGTTATTGCCTGCACCTTGCGTTCTTTATATTCTCTGGGGGCCCCCCCTTTTCCTCACTTTTTGCCTTCCTTTAACATAATACGATTTCTCCCATATCTGCACAGTTTTTATATTTGAGGTCACAGCCGGAGTCACTCACCCTCCCTGCTCCTCACATGGGACTGCTCCTAGCTCCATTTCTCCCACAGGTCGGCATTCTTGCTCTCAGGGGGACCCTCCAGGGCTTTCCTCCACTTTCTTCTTGAGCAGGCAGTTCTTCACAGTTCACCCCCACTGGGCTGCAATAGGGGCTAATCGTCCGGCAGGACGGTATCTCTCCGTTCCCCGTCTGCCTCCAGCCGACCGGCCGGCTTCCTCGCCTCCCAGGGATGCACTGCGGCCGGTCACATGTCCCGGCCGCACCTCCTTGTTTCCCGGCAACCGCACTCAATGTCTCCACCTCTCTCAGAGAGCTCCGTTCCCCAGCTCCTCCTCCAGCAGTCCTCCGCTCAACCGAGTGAGCCCGCCTGTCCGAGGTAGGACTCAGGGTTCTAGGGTTCCATGCTTCAGGGGAATTCCGTGGGTCTCAATAGGGGATCAGTCGAAGGGGCTCCAGGCGGGAGCTCCTACCACGAGCTCTCCGCTGCCGCCATAGTTGGGAGAAGGTACATCTGTCTCAATCGTGTGACTTCATATACTTATTTCTCCTCATTGCCTTCTATAGCACATCCGCCCAGGGCGTCATCTGAATGTTCCAGTACTCACTGAATTACCAACAACATTTACCAGAACAAATTAATTGATTCTGTAACGATTACTAGATCTCAGACCATTCATTCCTAGCAGGATTCTCCAAGATTTGCATCTAACACACCTTATATTCTTTGCCACCTAAACAGTAGCTGCGATGTGATTCATTTTTAATAAATGCCTGTTTGTTGCAAGTGGTTACCAACAGGCTATAAATCCTTCCCCCATTCCTATCATTAATCAGAAACTTTCCAGACAACAGACAGCATCAACTAGTCCAAAATCTCTCTATATGAGAATTCTTCTATGTAAATGTGACTGGAAGGGTCAGTCCACCCAAAACAGATATTTCAATTATAAGTGGATAACTTGGGGATAAATCACCCCCTGCCTCTTACACCTCTTGGGGACTTCAGCCATGAGATCTACTCAACGAGGTTCCTAGCTCATTTCTTGTCCATTTTGAAGTTTTAGATAATCCCGTGCACCTTGGTGTGTTCCATCCCCTTCTGTTACATTTTCCAGAATATAAAATAAATAAAACTCAACATGAATGGTGGGAAACCCTTCTAATGGCTAAAGTAAGTGTGCTAGAATCTTAGCAGCAAGATCTTCAAAAGGATAAGAAACCATTGGAGGGTTTACCTTACCAGCATCTACCAGAAACAAAGATATAACTTTTAAGTGAGATGATCCTTTAGGCTTCTCTCAGTTTGCGGGTCTTCAACACATTTTCCACATGTCTGTCACCAGCTGCTACAGGGGTCAGTCCACCCAAAACTGATATTTTGGTGGTGTATGGTAGATGTTGGAGAGTTAAACCAACTGACAGTCTTGTCTATCTCTTAGGGACCTCTGATGGTGAGCCGGTTTTCCGGCTTCACACCTGATGTGACCAATATGGTGGGTTCCCACATTTTCTGCTGGATTGTTATTAATTTTATATTATGGAGAATAAAAAGAATGAGATGGCAAGGAATGGGAATTATCAGACTTTTCCCAGACAGATTTGTTCACATTTAGGTAAAACAAGGAAGCAGACGTGCTGATTTCGAAGCCTCTACAGGTATTGCAGTGACTATGCATTTTGCAAATACAAATGTCTTCATTTTGTTAGTCATACATATAATACCAAAAAATGTTCCCTCAAATTTGTACAACCAACACAAAATCATTTTCTAGAAGAAATGTACTACTGTGCATGACTTGAGACCGGAAACTGTCAAGGTCACAATAGGATGGTCTAAATTTACATGAGACAGACATGAATCCTGCGGAGAAGGAATGATATGGCACTCCATATATATATATATATATATATATTTATTATACACACACACACGTTATCTGGTTATGCACAAACCAAGCCTGTTCTCAAACTGACACAGAATACAATCCATAACTGGTTTTGACATTTCATTTACTCTATTTGTCTTCATTAAGTCTGACTTGTAGAAAGTACACAATGTTTATTGTTTGGATCTCTGATCAAATACATTCTGTTCAATATTATTGGATTCCACGCTGTGCACATAAAGCAACATCTACTGTTATTTATTACTCGGTGAAATGTGCTTTCCAGTCTACAATAAATGTGAGCAATTCATATCTACTGCACAATTCATACACAATTCGACAAATGATCAATTTCTCTTCTAGTTCCTCTTTTATGTTTGGAACAATTGATCTATAATTGACAACGCATTCAATAGACACAGATGGTGAACAGAAATTCAACTGATATCTGTAAGTTACGATCGAGGTATCAACTGCATCTCTGTTTTCACCATGCAATCTCATTTGATTGATCAAAATACGATTGAACAAAACATCTCGGTGGTGCCAATCAGTGCAACGCGATCTATAATTTTTCCACCCTGGCTGATCAACTCAATTTGATCACATCTGAAGTTATGCCTACCTGTTTGCTGATTTGATCATTTTGATCGATTTCTACATTGACCAGATAACAGCCACCATATGACTTTTCAGAAGTATTATAAAGTATCAGAAATATTGATCTCTAATACATGGAAGCTTAGAGCTGGAAAAGATTAGTAAACTCATGATGTTAGACATGGATGGTGTACATATCTGCCGGTATGACATGAAAAGCTCAGGACTGCAAATCAGGAGAGAATCAAGACACAGACATCCTTCACACATAGCTCATTGTCTCCTAATAATTGTAAGAATTTAGTTTTATAACACCTAATTCAACTATTTCTGTGAAATTCATTTTCAGCACATCAAAACCTCACAACCAGCTACCCGCTATGACATTCTTCCAATCCTAATTAACCATACAAGCACGCGACTACATTCACCTCCCCCAAAACGAAGTGTCACCTTGGACAGCTGCCTCAATTGTTGCACCTGTTCTGACACCCAATACGCCATAAGATGATGGCAGCCTTCCTCTGCAGCCGCCTAGTTGAAATAGTTGACAGATTTTGCACAGCTTCCTTCAATCGAATGACAATAAACAGCGGTATAAAACAAGAGACACTGACAAAAGACACCCATCTGCTTGGTGACCTTGGCAATATTCTTATGGCATTATTGACATGGGTAATATAATGGGACATATCTTTGGCACTTAGCGGGTGGAGATCTAATGATATTTGGTGTGTAGGGTGGAGATCTGGTGATCTTTGGTGTCTAGGGTGGCGATATAATGACATTTGGTATGTATCGTGGAAATCTGGTGATATTTGGTGTGTAGGGTGGAGATATAACAACATTTGGCATGTAGTGTGGAGATCTGGTGATCTTTGGTATGTAGCATGGAGATCTGGTGATCTTTGGTGTCTAGGGTGGAGATCTGGTGATCTTTGGTGTCTAGGGTGGCGATATAATGACATTTGGCGTGTAGCATGGAGATCTGGTGATCTTTGGTGTGTAGGGTGGAGATCTGGTGATCTTTGGTGTGTAGGGTGGAGATATAACAACATTTGGCATGTAGCGTGGAGATCTGGTGATCTTTGGTATGTAGCGTGGAGATCTGGTGATCTTTGGTATGTAGCGTGGAGATCTGGTGATCTTTGGTATGTAGCGTGGAGATCTGGTGATCTTTGGTATGTAGCGTGGAGATCTGGTGATCTTTGGTGTCTAGGGTGGAGATCTAGTGATCTTTGGTGTCTAGGGTGGCGATATAATGACATTTGGCGTGTAGCATGGAGATCTGGTGATCTTTGGTGTGTAGGGTGGAGATCTGGTGATCTTTGGTGTGTAGGGTGGAGATAGAACAACATTTGGTGTGTAGCGTGGAGACCTGGTGATCTTTGGTGTCTAGGGTGGAGACCTGGTGATCTTTGGTGTCTAGGGTGGAGACCTGGTGATCTTTGGTGTCTAGGGTGGAGACCTGGTGATCTTTGGTGTCTAGGGTGGAGACCTGGTGATCTTTGGTGTCTAGGGTGGAGACCTGGTGATCTTTGGTGTCTAGGGTGGAGACCTGGTGATCTTTGGTGTCTAGGGTGGAGACCTGGTGATCTTTGGTGTGGAGTGGGATGCATGGGGGCGGTTTGGATGGAAGTGGTAGTGATAAAAGGTGTGTGTTTGTAGAGATGGCACTGCGCTGGCTGTCACCATAGATCCTCTGATCCCCAGGGTCATGTATCATGGGTGCAGACTATAATTAAGCAGGTCGCTGTCTCTGGATGAGCCACGTGAGACCGGCGATAGAGGCAATCCAAATGTCTGTGATGGAAGGAGGCAAACTGGTCTAGAAGGGGTTAATAGAATGGTATAATTGAATTAGGGAAGGTCAATAGGAGATCTCCCTATACACACAGAGAGTTGGGGGCTGGGCTGCAGATTATGTAATATGATGGGGAAAGTCAGGTGTCCCTGCAAATGACTGGGAGTGTGGCAGGCAATGGAGCCCAATGCATTAGGCGATGTCAGCTCTCCTCCCTACATCCCAGGACACGGCAATAGCAGACTGAGCCCAAGAGCATGCAATCTAAAGCTGCAGCCAGAGCCCAGAGTTGCTGGGCAGCCCATGGCCAGTGTGCCAGGCAGCTACTCACCGAACTTTGGCTGCTACATGGGAGATGGTGTCATTCCTCAGCGCCTTCTTCTTTGACACAGCTGTGCCCATCCTCGGTCAGACTGGGGGTTGGGGGCCACATCCGCACAGATCCGGGGTGGCAGCTAGGCTGGGAGAGCAGAGAGGATAGAGGGATCCGCGGCTGAGAGCCCGGCGGACGCTGCGCTGTGTCCGGCCACGGACTGATCTGCAGACTGGATGTTCGGCTCATTGAGTGCTGCAGGAGGGAGGGCTGCGCGGCTGAGCGCAGGAAGACGCTTCCATGTATGGGCAGAGGATGCGCCCCCTCTCCGCCCACTGACTGCCCGGGGGAGAGAAGGGCGGGACCTGTGCCAGGTGACACACACCGAGGTGGATGCTTCTGAACGTGGGAATGCTGGTACCGGTACTGTGTGCACTGATAATACTGGGCACTCTCTGTGCATTGGTAGTGCCGGGGTACTGCATGCACTGACAGCAGCCGATCTTGTGCCCGGTGCTCCAGATCTGGTCATCTGTAGAAGTGAGATCAATCAGAGACCTTCCCAGACTGACACCTCAGCGATGTCACTTCCAGGGCTCTTCTGCCTATTGGTCTACCTGTATAGCTGAGTCTCTGCCACTATGTTGTCAGTTTTCGTTGTCTTCCTCTCTTCCCTCCATCACTTTCTTCCCTCCATCCATCTCTTCCTTCCATCCCTTCTTTTCATCCCTTCCCTCTATCTCTTCCTTCCATCTCTTCCATCCCTTCCCTCCATCTCTTCCTTCCATCCCTTCCCTCCATCCCTTCCCTCCATCTCTTCCTTCCATCCCTTCCCTCCATCTCTTCCATCCCTTCCTTCCATCCCTTCCCTCCATCTCTTCCATCCCTTACCTCCATCCCTTCCTTCCATCTCTTCCCTCCATCCCTTCTTTTCATCCTTTCCCTCCATCCCTTCCTCCCATATATCACCACCAACATTATCTTTTGTGCCAAGTAGCTCAAGTATGGCTCTCCCAAGTATGCCATCCACTCACTGAACCTACATTAATGGGCTTTTCTTGGCCATTTTTATTAAAATAATTCCAAGACACATGGGTCACCCCTCACCAGGTTATTCAGCAACCCACCGCCAATTCCACAAGACACAAATATTCATCAGCCTCCTCCTAGCCTAATGGGAAGAGTATCCTCTTTACAGTGTTGGCCAGAATGACATCCTTACAGATGGGTAAAAAATCATTGGCGTCTCTGCCAAGTGGAGCTGGACAGATGGGAGGCCAGTTAGTCACAGCTCCAGGAACCCTTGGTAATCTCTGGAGTGGGGGGTCAGCAACCAGTAGATCTCAGCAAGGTGATGGGTAGATCACAATCAAGGCTTGCTGACCCGCCATCCCAGAGCATTGAACAGAGTGCTATGCAGAGGGACTGCCTGTAAATTTGGAGCTGTGGTACAGAGCACAAGTCTCCTCTGTAGTGTTAGCTCCTATGCCTTGTCATGGTTGGAGGGTGTAGCACCTGCTAAGCATGACCCATTCAAGTGAATGAGACCACTCTGCAAGTGCCCTGAAATCTTGTGCAATAGAGCAAACAAAGGGTTAAACAGGCAGCGGTGTGTTGTTTTCTCATCACCTGCCGCCTTGGACCCCGCAGAAACATGCAGTTGCGGGGCACTTGTGGAGTGGCCCCATTTGCCTGAATGGAAAGGCGGTAGCACCCACCAAAAGCAACAGGGCGTGTAATTCCTGCTGCGGCATGTGTACACCTTTGGCTGCTGCCTCAGCAGCTAAAAGGGGGTAGGGATTGGGGCAGTAAAACCGTGACTCAACTGCAGGGTTTTTTACACACCCCCATTCCCCTCTGCAAAGCGATCCACATGTCTTTGACAGGTGGTGAGGAGGCAGTATGTTGCCTCCTCATCACTTGATTTAAACCCATGATTGCTGTGCAATGCACAAAATTGTGGCATGGTAGTGTGGCAATTAGAGGTTTGAATCAGATGTGAGCAGGTGACACTGGCCAACACTGTGCCCGGTGATCTTTGACTACTCTTTTGTTATTCAGGTAGATCTCCACCTCTTTAAGGTTACCAGCCACTGCTCTGGAGGAATCCTGGTTGAGAATGGCTGGTCTAGAGCAGTTCTTCCCAGCCTTTCTTTCAGTCAATGCACCCTTTAAAATTCTGCACAATCTTGGGGCGCCCTATTCTGAAATGCAGAAAAATTAAGAGTTTGACATGTGTAGAAGCATCCACACACGTTAGACACCCAACATTCAAGGTAATTTATTCCTCCACCTTTGCACACTGGTACTGACCAGTATTCCTTTGGTTCTCTTCTCCCTCAGCTAATGTGACCCCAGTGCCGATGAAGAGGGGCGGGGGGCAAACAAGGATGCTGTGCAGGTGCCTGACATCCTCCTTGTCCACTGAAGACGTTGTTGGTTGTTACGGCGCTTGCCAATGAAAGGTTGTAATGGTGCACCATGAAAACCTATGGCTTTGTTACTTAGTTACAGGTTTAAAGCAGGGGTCTCCAAACCTTTTAAACAAAGGCATTAGGGGGGCCAGACTGTGGTCATCCTTGGTTTTAGTGGGAGGAACAGTGTGCTCCATCATTGTTGTCCATGGTAGGAAAGGTGCTTCATCATTGGTGTCAGTGGGAGGATTGGTGCTCCATCCAGGGCTGCTGTTAGAAACCACAGGGCCCCATACAGCCAACCTGACAGCCCCCACTCCCCCCAAAAAACCCCAGTTTATTATGCTTCAGTTACAATTGAACACAGTGAGTGAGCGGTACTGATCACTCATTGTGTTCATTCGGAAAAGAAAGGGGCTGGTAAATGTGACATATTTACTGGACCTATCTCCCACTATTTATCCTGAAGGACCATTTTGTGTGCTTGCAGCTGCTGGTGAGAAGAAGGGGGAAACTAGCTGCACTGTGTGGGTGGGGGCACACAGGGGGGCTTGGGGAGTGAGGGAAAATGTATGGTGCACAGGGAGGGTGATGGATGCGATGGTGGGGCAATTACTGGGACTGATCCCCTGTATGGGTCTTTCTGCATCAGCTAAAAGCCAGGAGGGAGAGGAGAAGAAGACAGCTTTTAGCTCCTGCATAGCGGTCCATACAGGGGAATGTTTCCAGTAATTGCCGCTCACTGTGCTGATCACCCTGCCTACATCTGATTCACCCAGCTGCCTGGGCCCCGTACAGGAGGACTGGTGGTACCCCCTTATCCACTGGCTCCGACATTGGTGTCATTGGGAGGAATATTGTCTCAAGGGCCAGGCAAGTAAAAGGCTGCATATGGTCCCTGGGCCACAATTTGGAGACCACTGGTCTAGAGCAGTGGTCTCCAAACTGCAGCCAGGGGCCCTTTACTTGCTTTTATCCAGCCCTTGGGCATTATTCCCCCCACCATCAGCAACAGTGGGGCATAGTTCCTGCCACTGACACCAATAATGACACACTATGCCTTCCAGTAACACCAATAATGGGGTGTTATTCCTCCCAATGACACCAATGATGGGGCACTATTCCTTTCACTGACAACAATAATGAGGCATTATTCCTCCCACTGACACCAATGGTAGGGCACTATTCCTTCTATTGATACTAATGATAGTGCACTATTCTGCCCACTGACACCAATGATGGGGCACTATTCCTCCCACTGACACCAATGATGGGGCACTATTCCTCCCACTGACACCAATAATGGGGCATTATTCCTCCCATTGAAACCAATGATGGGTCACTATTCCTCCCACTGACACCAATGATGGGTCACTATTCCTCCCACTGACGCCAACAATGGGATACTATTTCTCCCACTTACACCAACAATGGGACACCATTCCTCCCATTGATACCAGTGATGGGGCACTATATCTCACGTTAATACCAATGATGGGGCATTGTTTACTCCCACTGATGCCAGGACATTTTCTGCTCCCACTGGCCACAGTCTGGCCCTTGGAAAGTCTGAAGGACAGTAAACTGGTTCCACCACACACCAACATAGGGTAGCTATATGGTGGCTGTCTCTTTTCTCTCTCTCATGCTGCCGGCTGCACGTTCACACAAGGAGGGGACAAACAGGCCACATTCTCAGTGGTGGGCTTGTATGTAAGAGAGGAAACACAGAGGGCCTGTTCTGGGCTGGACGGGCCCTCTGACTTCCAGCTTCACATACAAACCCACCACTTTCACCCGGCAGCTCAGAGTGTGGTCTACCTGCTCCCATCTTGTGTGCACGTGCAGGGCTGAGCAATGTGAGAAGGGGGTATTGTACTGGGCTGGGAAGGGGGCTGACCAGAGACTGTGCCACTGGGAATATAACACTTTTCTTTTATACATTATAAACACAGCACACAGTTACCTCCCTCATGGCCAGCCTGCAGTGATGTTGAGGTGCAGGATATCCACTTCAGATTATCACAGATGACCCCTTGCTGCTGTACAGGCAGATTATTCCCCCTACTAGTAATGACACATGCAGCATGTCTGTGCTGCAGCATGCCACGATAAAATGCAGCCATAGGCTGCATTGCAGTGTGAATGGGACACATAAGAAACAATTGTTTCCTGTGTGTCCTATGCAATAAAGCATTTGACACCGCACATAGGGGGTTGTAAAAATAAATATGCCGAGGTTCTATGTGCTATAGTAAACCTTTTTCCATTGCACTTGTGGCGTTCTTCACATACCTTAGGTGTTTTCCGTTGTATGGCTTTATTGAACACTTTATATGGACTATTGTGAAGGACTCTTTTTATGTGCATTCTATGTTTGGAAGTAAGTGTTGCATTTTTATGCTAATTGTGCTATCTGCTTTTGTGATATTTTTTATAATTGTTTTACCTAAAGCGCAGGTGAATTTATCTATATATTTTTTAATATATATTTTTATTTCTTTATTCTCATTTTTATTTTCCAGTTTTTTTATATATCATAGAAGACACTATAGAATCACAGATTGTTTTTAGGATTCCTTTTGAGGACTTTATATGTGAAGATATGTATGCATTACTAGCGTGATTGTTAATAACACGTTATGGAAATATATGAGTAATCAGTTTATTGTTTTGCACTAATTGATTTTCGTGTATATTGTTAGTGGAGCACGACACAAAATGTTTTTTTGAATCTATCTATATTGTTGCATATAGGGGGTTATTTACTAAAATTGAAGAGTGCACAATCTGGTACAACTCTACACAGAAAGCAATCAACATCTAGGATTTTATTGCCAAAAGCTTAAAGTGGAAGTAAAGTCAGTTTTGAAAAAGTTGCTGACATGCAGGGTATTTATGACAGAAGAGACCCTATTGGTCTCTTCTGACATAATGCATCCTCCTGCCTGTCAGCTGTTGTGCAAACTGAGCCGCACATGAGCAGCTCAGCAAACATTTACGGCCCCAATCTATGAGCGCGGTGATGTGACTACTGTGTGCATGCGTGGGAGTGACGTCATCACGGCATGGCCTATTGCAAGGCTGGAGGTACGGGACCCGGAAAGCAGATGGAAGTGTTGGGGGCTCTGCAGATCAATCCCACCGCAGCTCTGAAGGGCATCGTTTGACGGGTAAGTCTGCCATCATGTACTAATATGCCATGCACACTAGAACATTATGGCATAACCCACCTGGGGGGTCTTAAAAATATTTTTTTTTTTCACAGCGGAGTTTACTACCACTATAACTAAGCAAGCTGAAGTTAGAAGCTCAAAGACAGAAAGGTGCGGAGCTGGAGCAACAAATAACAAAGGTCCAATATACAGTTGTGTTCAAAATAATAGCAGTCAGACATCACTAACCTGATCAATCACTGTTTTTGGTAGAAATGATATTTCTACATGGCAAATAATTTACTAGCAGGTGTAGTAGAGTAATAGAAATCCAACAGACCCAACAATCATGACATGCATGCTGCTGATTCTATGTCATTGAATCACTAATTGAAAGGGGCATGTTCAAAATAATAGCAGTGTGGAGTTCTATTAGTGAGGTCATTCATTCTTTGAAAAACAGGTGACAATTATTGCCCTTATTTAAGGAAGGAAGGCAGCAAATGTTGTACATGCTGGTTACAGTGCATTTCTCTCTGAAATTCTGAGGAAAATGGGTCGTTCCAGACATTGTTCAGAAGAACAGCGCACCTTGATTAAAAAGTTGATTGAAGAGAGGAAAACATATAAAGAAGTGCAGAAAATGATAGGCTGCTCAGCTAAAATGATCGCAAATGCTTTAAAATGGCAACCAAAACCTGAAGGACGTGGAAGAAAGTGCAAGCTCCTTGAGGGCAGGGGCTGATGTGAATATACAATATATATGTAAAGTGCTGCGTAAACTGACAAAGCTATATCAATACCTGTAATGAATAAATATTTGTACAATTTCTTTGACTGGTTTTAAAATGCAGATCAAATGTCACAACTTTGATCTGAACATTAATATAACAGATTAACCACTTCAATACCAGGAACTTTTACCCCCTTCCTGCTCAGACCAATTTTCAGCGCTTTCGCACTTTGAATGACAATTGAGCAGCCATGCAATGCTGTACCCAAACTAAATTTTGGTGGTATTTAATCACCACTAAGCTTTTCTTAGTTTGTTATAAAATTTGCAAATAAATTATTGTTCTTCAGAAATTTTGGTCAAGATTTATTCTGCTACATTTCTTTGATGAAAATAACAGTCAATTGTATATTATGAAAAGTTAATGTATATTATATAGTCTGTAGGAAAGTTAGAGATTCCACAAACTATGGGATATATCTGAAAATTGATTAGTCCTGAAGTGAAAAACTACCATTCGAATCGATAGAAGAATAGCCAAAATGGCAAGGCCAACAATCAGGTCCAGGAAGATCAAAGAAGGTGTAAAGTTACCTGTGAGTACTGTTATAATTAGAAGACGCCTATGTGAAGCCAAGCTATCTGCAAGAAGCCCCCGCAAAGTCCCACTGTTGAAAAAAAAGACGTGCTGAAGAGGTTACAATTTGCCAAAGAGCACATTGACTGGCCTAAAGAGAAATGGCGCAACATTTTGTGGACTGATGGAAGTAAGATTGTTCTTTTTGGGTCTAGTGGCCGGAGACAGTTTGTCAGACGACCCCCAAACACTGAATTCAAGCCACAGTACACTGTGAAGACAGTGAAGCATGGTTGCACAAGCATCATGATATGGGGATGTTTCTCATACTACGGTGTTGGGCCTATTTATCGCATACCAGGGATCATGGATCAGTTTGAATACATCAGAATACTTGGAGAGGTCATGCTGCCTTATGCTGAAGAGGAAATGCCCTTGAAATAGGTGTTCCAACAGGACTATGACCCCAAACACACCAGTAAACGTGCAACATCTTGGTTCCAGACCAACAAGATTGATGTTATGGAGTGGCCAGCCCAATCCCCGGATCTTAATCCAATAGAAAACTTGTGGGGTGACATCAAAAATGCCGTTTCTGAGGCAAAACCAAGAAATGGAGAAGAACTGTGGAATGTAGTCCAATCATCCTGGGCTGGAATACCTGTTCACAGGTGCCAGAAGTTGGTTGACTCCATGCAACACAGATGTACAGCAGTTCTCAGAAACAGTGCTTATACAACTAAATATTCATTAAGTGATTCAAAGGAAAGCAAAAACTTCAAACATTTTTCAGTTTATATAGTGAATGTTTGAGTTTGTAAAGAAGAATACAAACACTGCTATTTTTTTGAACAGTCTAATATTCACTTTTCTTCAATTATTTTAGAGGAACAACACAAATTTGATATATTTTTCTTCATGTTTTGATTTGGAATAGAATGTGTAGTGTTCCCAATGCATTTGTGTGTATGGAAATAAAAGCTATTAGAAGGATTTTGACCTTTATTCACTTTTTTCAACACACTGCTATTATTTTGAACACAACTGTATGTACATGAATTATCATATAGATTGCACTAAATCACATGTGTGAAAAAAGTGACAAAAATGCAAATGTGCAAACCTAAGAAATGTAACGGGTGATGTTAGTGAGCACTTAATAGTGCTGGGTATCAATTCACATAACAGTCCTTGAAACAGTTCATAAAGGTGCTTAAATGTGAAGATCCATCTGAAAGGATCTCAGGTAGGTGCTCTTTATGTCATCCAGGTGATGTGCCGTGAATATGTTAGGAATACGCACTCACCAGATGCGCAACCGTTATGCGCATATATGTGTATGTATATCTCAAGTTGTCTGCCGGAGATCTCCTTCAGGGCAGGATCAGCCTGGTCTGGTCACAAACTGATAAGTATCCCCTTCCCCTGGGCAGTTTGCAGCACCTCAGGCCATCCTCCGGAATGGGCTCTGTATAGGTATCCGCTCACAAAGAGCCAAAAAGAGTGAAGCCCATAGTGCAGTATGTCCAAACAATGTTTATTGAATGAAAGGTAGTTTACAAACAAGATATAAAACTGACCATATGTGATGCTAAGATGGCCGCCGGACCGCCACATGGTCGTGGCGGAGTGACGTCACTGCGCCATTTTGGCTATTCTTCTAACCATTCGAATGGTAGTTTTTCACTTTCTTCCATGTCTTTCAGGTTTTGGTTGCCATTTTAAAGCATTTGCGATCATTTTAGCTGAGCAGCCTATCATTTTCTGCCTCTCCATGTTTTCCCCTCTCCAATCAATTTTTTAATCAACAATGTCTGAACAATGTCTGGAACGACCCATTTTCCTCAGAATTTCAGAGAGCATGTACAACATTTGCTGCCTTCCTTCCTTAAATAAGGGCAATAATTGCCACCTGTTTTTCAAAGAATGAATGACCTCACTACTAGAACTCCACACTGCTATTATTGTGAACATGCCCCTTTCAATTAGTGATTCAATTACACAGAATCAGCACCATGCATGTCATGACTGTTGGGTCTGTTGGATTTCTATTACTCTACTACACCTGCTAGTAAATTATTTGCCATGTAGAAATATCATTTCTACCAAAAACAGTGATTGATCAGGTTAGTGATGTCTGACTGCTATTATACAACTGTATATAAATAGTGATACATAAAAATATATTATTCAGAATTCTGGTTTCATTATCTCATTCGGCCAATCTACTTTTAACATTTGGATTTTTGGTTCGTGTTTACGAAGATTCCTTGGACCAGGGGTGGACTCACAACTCATGGGGCCCCCGGGCAATAGGGGGTCATGGGAGCCCTGTGTCCTCACCCGCACCCAAAAAATGCCTATGAAAAAGCATATGAAAGGTGCCAGGGGCATCTCAAGGTGCCCCCTACTGACACTGGGCCCTCAGGCAGTGCCCGAGTGCTCGAATGGTCAGTCCGTCCCTGCCTTGGACATAAACATCCAGGTCATCTTCTGTTTCCGCAGATGCGTGATAGCGCTTGATAGATTTTTTTCGTACGACTGTCATACCACCGCATAGAAAATCAGTCGTAAGTATGCGAAACGACAACATTTTTCACTGTTGTTCAACCGGATTTTTTCGCTCACAATATTGTTATCGGTTAAAACATCCTGCTCATCATTGAAGAGGAAATCGTTCAATCAGTGGTTCTGTGAATTTTTTTGTACGTTTTTCTTATCGTGTGTACGGGGCATAAGGAACCTGAGACATATTAATGAAGCCCTAAAGTAAAGCTGCGGCACTTTCCTCCTAAAAAACAAAAATGCAGGAGAACAGCTTTAAAGAATAAATAGGTGCATTAAATTGTGTTGTTAATACCTGCTTCAATTTCAGCTTGAAGTTAATTATTATTCATAATTATGGTCATATATTAGACTGTGATTTGTGAAGGACCGCAACGTCTACTGTGCAATTGTTAATTTGCTTTTGAAGAAATATCTGTAGCCTGTGCACCATCAGCATCTCTTCCCGACCTAAGATCAGATAGTCTGAGACACTGTCTGAGATTCACTTCCAAAGGGCGAGTTCAGCCAGCCTGTGCCCCCACCCTCTGTCCCCAGGGTACTCGGTTCAGTTTTATTAGGGAAACCTTTCTGTTAACACAACTGATCTTTCCACGGCTGCTGCCCAGCATTAAGATCACTCAATAATTGAGGGATCACTACTCAGCAACCCTCTCCATGGAGATTTCACTTCTGTACCAGCAAGAAGAAGCAATGCAAAGATATCATGGATGGATTAGTATATAATTATTGCAGGCACAATAATTATTATTTTATTGCTGCATATGCCTTTGGACATGAAGAGTAATTCCAAGCAATCAGCAATCAATTTTCCCAGTAAAATCAGGGAATGCACTTCTAATGCTCTATTAGAGTGGACCTTCTATAGAAAATGGTCATCAGCAGGGGCGGACTGACCATTTGGAAACTCAGGCGCTGCCTGAGGGCCCGGGGTCAGTAGGGGGCCCCATGAAATGCCCCTGGTACCTTCTTCATAGTTTTTTTTTAGTTTGGGCAAGGATATAGGGGCCCCATGATCCCCTATTGCCCGGGGGCCCCATGAGTTGTCAGTCCGCCCCTGGTCATCAGCAAAAAAAAAAAAGTTTGCCCCTATCAGCAAAAAAAAAAAATGTTTCTGGCCTGCCCCAGTTCCAGGAGGCACGGGTGAAATATCAGCACATGTGTGGCACTTGAGCATTAAAGCCCACCCTCTTTTCCGCCGCACGTGTTGCGCAGGCAGCACAAGTTAAAGCCATTGGTGTTTGGGTGGCAGAGGACTGGCAAAAAAATCAGACCTTCCATTTAAAGTGTAATATGAAATATTCGTATCTGTGCTTTTATGGTGAATCTCTAGACAAAACTTTTTGGCTAGATTGATTGGCTAGATGATTAGAACATCTGTCTATTTCTTTTTGCCAGCTATGTCCCATTGTAAAGCTCTTTATTTCCTGTCCCAGAGACAGGAAGTAGAAATTGGCCCTTAGCGGTTACCGGACCAGATATTTCTTCCCCTCAAGTTCTGTTGACCACTGTAAAATTTAGAATTTTTCCTTACTTTCTGTCCCAGTGACAATGGTCATCAGGGGGACCTAGACAGCAATACTACAGACTTGTTTTGGCTAGTGATACACCTTTGGATAGAGACCAGCAACATCAGTGTGTGTTAATTTGCTGGGTCCCTAATACCTGGAAGAGACCTGCAGCATGTCTGCACACACACAGGCTATCTAAAGCTGGTGGTGCAGAAGAGGGGCAATGGGAGGTGAATATTACTGGGGTGAAATATTTATTTACATACTCCTGCACTCTGTGTGTTACATATGCCAAACCACTGCACTCTGCATTAATTACTCCTGACCCCTACATGTTGCACATTACTTACTCCTGACCTGTACTCTCTATGCATTGCTTACTCCTGACCTGTACTCTCTATGCATTACTTACTCCTGACCTGTACTCTCTATGCATTGCTTACTCCTGACCTGTACTCTCTATGCATTACTTACTCCTAACCCATGTTCTCTGCTCCTTATTTATTCCTGACCCCTGCACTCTGCACGTTACACACTCCTTGCTCCTTCACTGTGCATTACATACTCATGTCCCCTATGTTCTGTGTGCTACTTACTCCTGACCCCTGAACTCTATGTGTTACTCACTCTGGACTGCATTATTTATTCCTAACTGCTGCATGTTGTGCATTACTCACTCCTGATCTCTATTCTGTGTACATTACTTGCTCTTCCATTCTGTTACTCCTGTATTCTGCTCATTTGCGTTTCTTAATTCTGACCCCTGCACTCTGTGCCTTACTTATTCCTAACCCCTGCTCTATGTGCACTCCTAACTCCAAACCCCTGCATTCTGTGCATTATTTCTGACTACTTCACTCTATGCATTACATTCTCCAGACCCCTGCCCTCTGTGCATTACTTACTCCTGACTTCTGCCCTCTATGCGTTACTTACCTGCACATTACCTAATCTGGACACATGTACTCTGTGCATTACTTACTCCGGACTTCTGCAATCTGTATTATTTACTCCTGACTCCTGCTCTCAGCTTCCTCCTGACCCCTGAACACTGTGCATTACTTACTCCTGACTCCAGCATTTGGGGTGTAATGTATTCCTGACCCCCGCACTGTGTGCACTACTTACTTTTCCACTTTGTGCATGACATACCCCTGACTCCTGCAATGTGTGTGTTACGCACTCGTGACCTCTGATTTGTGTGTTACTCTTAACCCAAAGCACAGTAGGCTCAGGTTTTATTTAAGCATATGCTATTAAGCCTCTTCCACTGTTACTGCAATCTGGCCGCACTCAAGCTTCTTTGGTGCACACAAAATATCGACCATCTTCCTCGTTTCAAACGTTTATGACCAATTGTTGGGGAGTGTGTTAACCGCTTCCCGACCTCCCTATAGTAGAACTACTGCAAAAGGGCAGTAGGGCTGTGCAAACTCACGTGTATGTATGTATATATATATATATATATATGTGATTTTGCATTTCCGGGTAGAGGGCATGTGTGCGCTGCCCTACCTGCGCCACCATTAGCAGCTACAGCTGTCGATCAACGAGTCCCAGCCGGAGATTCCTCTGGCGATTGCCGAGGAACACTGACAGGGGAGAGGTCTGTATGTAAACAATACAGATCTTCCCCTTTAAGGACCAGCATGCTGCTTTGTATTACTCTGCATAGCAGACCAATGCAAAGCAGCATGCTTACATAGTAAAACACACACAGTTAACCCTTTGATTGCCCCAGATGTTAACCCCTTCCTGTTCAGTGTCATTAATACAGTGTCAGTGCTTTTTATTAATGCTGATCACTGTATTCGTGTTACGGGGGATGTCAGTGGCAGTTAGCCAGTTTCCCCCCAGTGTTAGAATGCCCGCCGCAGTCCCTCAGTACCGCTATAAGTCGCTGATTGCCACCATTACTAGTATATAAAAAAAAATTCTAGTATATATACCACCATTTGTAGACGCTGTAACTTTCATGTAAACCAATTAATTTACAAGAATTCAGATTTTTTTTTTTGTAGCAAAGACATGTAGCAGAATACATTTTGGCCTAAATTTAAGACAAAATTAGATTTTTTTTACTGGATATGTTTTATAGCAAAAAGTCTAATATATTGTCTGTCTTTCTTTGTTTGTAGCGCAAAAAATAAAAAACGCAGAGGCGATCAAATACCACCAAAAGAAAGCTCCATTTGTGGGAAAAAAGGACATAAATTTAATTTGGGTGCATCATTGCATAACCGCGCAGTTGTCAGTTAAAGTAACGCAGCGCCGTATCACAAAAAATGGCCTGGTCAGGAAGGGGGGTAAATCCTCTGGAGGGCAAGTGATTAAAAAATAATTTGTCGGTGAGACGAAAAATATTGACTATCACAAAACAGCTTGCATTATCCCCGCTTTATACAGCCCTAGGCAAGAGCCTAGTCTGCCTGCAGCATAAAGCTTTTATGAACTCACTGCTTCAGACATATCACAGATAACTTTCTAACGTTTGTCATCCATTCCGGTTTAATGCTAATTGATAAATACCGACAGAGGTGTCAAGCTCAATTTTCGTACATTAATGCAAGAATTGTTTTGTTGAAGCTCCAGTGATTGATAGTTGCGAGAAATCCAATCTCTCGCTTCGCCGATGCAACATCCATTTATAATCTGTCCATTACCAGATGCAACCAAGATAGATAAATCTTCCATGCAACACATAACAGTAGTGCCCTGCTTCTTACTGATATAATAGTAAAGAACACTCCCGTGTCTAGAGGAGCCTGGTGACTGCTTCTGTCCAACCTTTAGGATGCACACATGGAGCTGTCATAAAGGATAACAGATGAGAAGTACACATGGGCTATAGGTAGTTTTGTTGGTTTGGATCGATGTCTGTTATTCGATGCCTGTGACAAGAACATGCAATAGATAGATACTGTAGATAGAAAGAATAGCCCTGCAATACTTTGAGATCACTCATGTTCTATATTATACATTTGGGGTCAGATAACATACACCCCTATAACTTCTTGGCCAAATACTTTCAAGAGGTAATTGGAGAGGTATGCTGCATATCTAAGTAGTGTCCAGGCAGTAAATGAGCCTAGGATGTGAGCATGTGCAATTCACATGCGATTCTGTGTGGTGCGGTTTGAGCTCATTAATTTTGTATGGCTCAAATCGCACCGCAACCGCATCAAAAAAAGTGCAGGCACCTGATTTTAGCCACACTGGGTCCGGTTCAGGCAAATGCACTGCATTTGTGACCTGCTTTTGTATTGTCATTAACTTTCAATTGACACCCACAGCAGATTGCAGAACACATTGTGACTGCGATGTGGTGCGGGAAATGCACAGAGATCGCTGTGTTTCCCGCACCACAGATGTGTGAAATGGGGCTGAGGGTGATATTCACTTGAAAATGAAAGCCCAGACAGTTGGGCACCATAAAATGGATACTAACATTTATAGGTAAAGTTGATCCAGGGAATATCCGAATGCCTCTCGGGAGATCAGGAAGGAATTTTCTTCCCAGCAGGAGCAAATTGGATCATGTTTTGATGGGTTTTTGTTTTTTTGCCTTCCTCTGGATCAACTGTGGGTATAGGATTATAATTTTTTTTTTTCTATGGTTGAACAGGATGGACTTTTGTCTTTTTTCAGCCAGACTAACTATGTAACTATAAAGAAGTACCTCCTGTATCCCAAATACCCTAGAAAGGATGTGTGTCCAAGTCTACGTAATAGTGAGCACAACCCCAGTACCAGTCCACATCTTCTATAAATAGGCCCCTAATTCACAGAAGACCCTTGTACAGCTGCTCAACCTGCACAAATGATATGTGCCTGGGACTGCCTGCCATCTTATGGGACGTTCTGCAGAATATGGGAGGGGGGCTGTCGGAAACATGGAGAAAAAGTTCCTGCAAAAAGAGTTAGCTGGTGTCATGAGGGTTTCCTTAAATAAACATTTTCTCTGTTTTAATGGTTACTGTCAAGTAACCCTGGAAAATCAGGAGTCCTCCAGAAGCTTCTAAGAATCTACCAAGCTTATGCCCCATACACACAATAAGAAAATCGTATGAAAAGTTTCCTGAGGACCGATTGTCCGATAATCTGATCATTAGTACATAGCTTTCTAGAGCCGATCATGACAATTCATGCGACAGTATCTGAAGGGACAGGCATGAAAAGTTTTCTTGTACAATACCAGATCGTCTGCTTTTCGTTTAATCAGCACAGTAGTCGTCTGAAAATACAGTACAAATACAATACAATAGATGACATCACTTTCTAAATTCTTTTCTTTCGTCGAGAATTTTCATAAGTTTAGTACCCTCTTCATTTTTGATATGAGACTAGCATGCAATAAAAAAAACAAAAACCGGATGATCATTCATCTGCTATTCTTATCACGTGTATGGGACTTTAGTGTTGAGTGCTGTTTGTATTCCAGCTTCCACCATTTTAATTATCGTCGCACTGCATGATTGGATGTCATAGTGGCCACATAATTGGAAGTTTTCGATCATCAGGAGCTGTCCATGTCATCTTGTTCACTTTGCTGAGAACTCGCAGTGAGTGAGCTCTCGGCACAGAACGCCATTTTCCATGGCTGCATATCTGCAGCGTGTTGGTGTTAAAGTTCACCCATCCAGTCATTGCATATACAGCCCAGAGGAACAGGTTAACTCCCACTGACACCAACAGATTGTCACTTATTTTATCCAAATATCACCAACAAAGTTTTTTTTTTCTTTGTTATTGACACTATAGATGGGACTTATTTTGTTCCCACTGACACCAACAGCGTCTATTTTCTAAGTGAAGAGATGGATGTTGCTCAACTGACCCCAGGAGACCAATGTTAAGGAATGGACTCTGCTGCTGTTCTGGCTGTGCCCTCTGATGTTTTGCCCTGCCCACCGGGGCTTGGTCATAGAGGTGATGATCCTGATGATCGAAAGCTTCCAATTATGTGGCCGCCGTGACATCCAATCACACAGTGCCACTATAATTAAAAAGGGCAAAATGCATCAGCTGGCAAGGCCAGAACAGCAGCCGAGGCCATTCCTTAACATTAGTCTCCTGGGGTCGGTTGAACAGTGTCTATCTCTTCACTTGTATTGGCTGACACTGGAATTGCTCGGACTCTTGCTCCCCTCTCCTCACTTGTCATTGTGGTGATCTTTTTCCTTCCATCCACAGCTTGGAGTGTGCCATAGGGTATACTGTTCACTAAGTGCTTATTTTATATTATCTCACTGACACTAATGATGGGGGTTATTTTACTCCCACTGCACCAAGACTTGATTTGCTCTCAATGACACCACCAATGGAGCTTATTTTACTCCCAGTGATACCAAGGGATCTATGTATTAAAAATTTGCTTTGCGACTGTCTCTTTTTCCTGTAAACATTATCATATAATACCTGTAATGTTTATAATATGTGTGTAGTGTCCATTTCTTTTTGTTGCCTAACATTTGATCCTAAGAGAAAAAAGCCTCATGAATATTAAACCAGAAGAAGAAAGGAACATTTACTAATAGATAAAATAGCCTAACACTATAGGCTAAGATCATTTGATCAGCAAGGGAAAAAACAATTGAGACCTCAGCACTGTGTACAGTCTATTGAGATTCATGTGCGAACAGATGAACGAATGGTTGTTTGGCAGAAGGTACCTCCAGCAGCAGGGTGAAGTGAAACCTTTAGCAGCGGGATTATTGCAGCTGCTAACTGTGACAATTTCCTGCTTATGGATTTTTAGGGTTCTACGTAAAAAAAAAAAAAGAAAAACAGTATAAGGTTGCCCCAAAATTCTATAAATGGCTTTATTGTTTTAATGTGTTCCCGTTAGGAGATTTCCACTTACTTCCTGTTCCACAAACCCAATTGTGAGATGAGGTAAAGCTCCTCAGCAGGGTCCCAGATTGATGTAAAATCCTGACAGAGATTCTAACCTTCATCGCTCTACAACAAAAACAAAGAGAAAAAGATACTCTGCGTAACTAAAGACTTAACCTCCTGCGCTCAGGTGTGGTGCTTAGGAGTAGGATAAACTCTTGTATATATAAGATGAGTTTGGATCTGAAGAAGAGGAAGAACGGTCTGGATAAAAGCGCACAGATGTGTCCCAAACTCACTGCTGCCATGGTAAAAACACATCGGTTTGTGAGAGGTATGAACAGGAGCCAGGCGCTGTGTAGTTTTGTGATAAAAATAATACACCTTGTATGGAGGTGTGCCTTTAATAAGTCATATGGTAAAAAAATAATAAATAACCAGCCTGTGGCTTTAGGAAGCCAGGTTCCAAGATGGACGGCCCGTCCGCTCAGAGGGAAGCAGTGGAGTAGAATGCCTGTCAGTGCAGGGACCACGTGTACCCGACGTCCCAGCGTCCTGGATGACGTCACCACGATGTGGTGAGACGGAGAGACTTGACAAAGCGCATGTGCGCGAAACATGTTGTCCCAGCAACCGGCCTCTTCCTTCTAAAGCTGCGGCTCCAGCAAGAGTTCCCTCCCTCCGTCTCTCCACATCGTGGTGACGTCATCCAGGACGCTGGGACGTCGGGTACACGTGGTCCCTGCACTGACAGGCATTCTACTCCACTGCTTCCCTCTGAGCGGACGGGCCGTCCATCTTGGAACCTGGCTTCCTAAAGCCACAGGCTGGTTATTTATTATTTTTTTACCATATGACTTATTAAAGGCACACCTCCATACAAGGTGTATTATTTTTATCACAAAACTACACAGCGCCTGGCTCCTGTTCATACATCTGAAGAAGAGGTCCTGACCCTTGAAACGTGTTGGTCATCTATGGACGTTTAGAGGTCTTCCCATACCATCAACCCTGTATGGGGGACTTGGAGGTGGTCTTATCTGTATATTTTGATATGCTCATACACAACATTTGTTTGCGAGTACCCACTTGCTTTTGTATATTTTAATAAAGATTAAGTTACGGTAATGCACTAGGTCAGTGCACCCTCTTTTCTATTGTTTTGTAAAAAAATACTCTATCCAGAGTTGGAATTTATCAATTAATTTAAAAATGGATTGTAGAGATTAAACAGTTTGAAAAGATTTACTGGGGAAAAAATATACTTTAAGTTCTACTCCAGGCAATCCAAACATGCCTTCCCACAAGATGTCTTCAGTCTTCCCGATTGAATAACATCCACCAAGAAGACTGAGTTCATACTGTGAGTGCAGACCACCATGGCCCCCATTCACATTGTAATGGTTCAGAGAGTGTTGGCTGAGGGCATTGATATTTTCAAGTCAATTAAAGCCACTGGGGGAAAAGAGATTTTGGGAAGTGGGGAGGGGGCATAAAGCGAGAAGATCCATTTCTGATAAGCTGTATTCTACACCTACTGTTCACAGTGGGAAATAAATGTGTCATCAATGATACACTGCCTTCATTCACCCATTATGCATGGTGATAGACAATCCATCCTTTATATGTACGGTGTTCAGTCTACCGTCGGCTGTGCAGTAAACCAGATATAGAATAATTAGCAGTCTGACACATTTTCCGTGCCAAAAAACCTACATTAATGAACAACCTGGAATAATTAATGCAGCAGATTGTCATCAGTGTATAGCAATACTGGTAAGGGGAATGTATACCACATGTAAGAAAAATCGTATGCCCGATAATAGTACACTAGCATGTTACCTACAAGGATGTTAATTATATGAAAACTACCTTGTGTAATTATATGAAAACTACCTTTTTTACCGAGTCGCTGCAAAAAAGTTGAAAATCAATATCAAACTTAAAGTGTTACTAAACCCACAACTGGAAAATCAGTCTGTATATGCAGTAAAGCATGCTTGTTATACTCACTGTGGAACCGAAGGGGTTAATCCTCCACATTGTGTAAAAAGGCTGCTTGATCCTTTCTTCTCTGCCCCTCCTCTTGTTGAAATGACCACCTGATACAGACTGAACCCGTTGTCACATGCTCAGTTTGGTGTGTATTGCTAGAGAGGTTTTTTTTTCTTGGGAGGGTGCACGTGATCAGCACAGGGCCAATCAGCACTGTCCAGACAGAGGTCAGGGGTTTTGAATCCTCCTAGAGCAGAAATAAAACTCCTCCTACAAGCTTTAACCAGTGCTCTGCTGAAGTCACAAGATTGCTCTAACTGCTAATGAGAAAAGGTATTTAGCAGTTTACATTTACTAAAATAATTGCATTTCCATGTTGTGTGTACTGTGGGAGACCAGATATAGTGAATGCAGGATCCTGGGTTTAGTATCACTTTAAGGTGGAAGTCGCAGCTCTGCAGGTCAGGAGAGGGAGGCACATAGATGGACTGATAGGAAGCAATATCTCAGAGTGGGAGTCATCAGGGTAGAGATCCTGACCAGTAGGCCATTGTACAGGCAGCAGAAGGGACAGTGGCTTGGTGTCTACAGAATTTTAAGTGGGGATAGGATTTCAGAAAACCGACAGCCGTTTCAGAAGAAAAATAAAACTGGTGTCTACCTCCAAAAGCCATACATGTACAAGCTGTACATAGCTTTAATTCAAGAGTCACACTGTATAGTGAGTTTTTACCCTGCAGTGTCCCAGGTGGACACTTTTAAATGTGAGTGTATTGAATATTATTTTAATAAAGTTGGTTTTTATTTGGCATTACTTCACTATATGGAGCATTTTTTTCATGATTGTGGAGTGTTCTGGAGAATTTTAAAGTGCTGACGGTGGTGAAAATCTTGGTACCAATATACCCTCCCAGGTTAAAGGGAAAAGCGCAATTTGATCTAGTATTACGGGTGAGTGCAATAGTTTGTTGGAGCTGATGAGCACTAAGGGGTGACACAGGAGCACCATACATGTGTATGCAGTAGTGTGATCACACAAACGCACATGGAGTACAGCAGACTTAAAGGATGGTTCAGCATTATTTTGAGACTGTAGTTATGAGACACTTGTTGATGGTATATTTGGAACGCAATGCATATATGAGATATACCGCACAAGCACACGTGAAGATATTGGAGTTTTAAAGGGACAGTTCACTATTTAGAAGGGTTCATTTGGTATTTGAATTCATCGTTCATTTTAGCACTGGTATCTGCAGTTTTTTGGGTATTTATATATTGTGTTAATATACATTTGATGTAGTACATATTCTCACCCAGCACAATTTTTGTTCTCATTATATTATTGAGTTTATAGTACTGCGCTGCATTTTTTATTGATTTATGGATAACATGTGGGAACACATTAAATGCTAGCTGCAATATTTGTTTCGTAGGAGGTCCATTGTGCTGAGGGTTTTCCACACACATTCTGTGCATAGCTACTCCTCTCTCTGCCAATAACTGGGAATCATTTTCATAGCAGTTTTGCCGTTAAATGGAGATCTTCTTTTTACCTGTATTACTCCTATAGTGTTTTTTTAAATATAATAAATAGGAGTGAATCTGCTTGAAATGCACCGGCTTGATGCCGCCCTTGCTCCTGGGGTCCCAGGTTGGTCTAGCTGCAGGCTTATGTACAACCAGTGATATGGAACAGCCCATGAGCTGGCAGCAGACCCAATATATTCGTAAGGGTATGATGAACAATCAGCCTGACAGCTGGCATTGTGCGTGCGGCTTTTTGGCTCCCGGGCTGTACATGCAGGCGTAGTGGGGGGGGGTTGTAAATCCGCGTGGTACTTGTCTACTGAAAACACATCGAAGCCAATTTTCCATTCTACTTTCTAGGAGCAACTAAGTGAAGGCTCTCGCGGTCTTCATAACTGCAGCCAGAAGATGATAAAAATCTGTTTGATTGAATTTATAGTGTAGTTATGATGGGAGAGCAGGGACATAGGCAAGGGTTTAATCTTGTTAAAGACAGGATTTCTCCTCTTCAGTTTGACAGAAGATAGCTATTGTAGTCACCCAACCACAATCTAAAACATGCCGTGGAATGAGATTATTTAAATTAGATTCGGTATGTGGAGTATTTAGTGAGATGCTCTTTGTTTTATTGCACGGATTGCGGCATTTTTCTCATAGTAAGGAGAATTGAATTTTCCACATCAGCTGAGATGGCAGTGATCGATCTTTATTCCATACTCAGATCTTGATTTAAAGGGAAACTAGAATTATTTTTTTTCATTGTTTAAAGCTTAAAAGAGAAGTATGGGTTTTAGTTCCCCCCTAAATCATACTTACCTAGGTGGATGCAGCATCAGTCCAATGCTGCATCAGCCCCCCGCCTGCTCTAAGGCTGCATTCACACTTGAGTGTTTTGTAGCTTGAAGTTCCAAAATGCTCAAACTTAAAAAAAATCAATTGTTCTCTATGGCGCCCGTTCACACCTGAGCGCACGAACAGGCACCATAGAGAACAATTGATTTTTAAAGTTTGAACGTTTTTGGAGCTTTAAGCTACAAAACGCTCAAATGTGAATGCAGCCTAAGGGTGAGAACTCAGTGATCACATGATCGCTGAGTTCTCACAGCTGCTCTGAGCAGAGAGCAGTGACTATCAGTCACCACTGTCTGCTCTGCCCCCTCTCGCTTGCTGGGCTGTGAAGGGGAAATAGCGGCTGGCTCAGGCTCTCAGTGGATCACTGAGAAGTGAGCCAGGTGCCGCTCCGGACTCTGGGGTGGATCCCGACTTTGATGTCAGGATCTTTCCCCAGCCTGGACCGGTTGAGTGGCTTGTTCCCGCTGTCAGCTGAAATCGTGTCACAGGAGTGCAGAACGAACTGCACGCCAGTGATGCACAGGAGAAGTACAACCGAAAGAGCTTTGGCTGTACTTCTCCTTTAACTCTGTTTATTGTCCCTCTAAATAATTTGTTTGGACCAAGCTGGCCAAACAATCTATTTACTGTACTTACAGGTGCATTTGCTGGGTGGACTGACAACTCATGGGGCCCCCGGGCAATAGGGGATCATGGGGCCCCTGTGTCCTCACACACACTCAAACCACACCCAAAAAAGCTTATGAAAAATACTAAGGGCATCTCATGGGCCCCCCTACTGACCCTGGGCCCTCGGGCAGTACCTGAGTACCCGAATAGTCAGTCCGCCCCCTGAGCTGAAGTTACATACAGTTTATACAGCGTGCCCAGCAAGTGTACCTGTTAGTACAGCAAATAGTTTGTTTGGGCAAACTTGGCCCAAATGAACTATTTAAAGGGATATGAGATTGCAGGAAGCACTCATAACATAAACACTAGAGATGAGCGAAGAAATGAAAAATTCGATTCGACTGATTCGGCGAATTCGTGGACAATATTCGATTCGAGTCGAATAAATTCGCTGTGAATTTAACTTAAAAAAGGGTGTTTCTAGGCTTCAGAGAGACTTAATATTAGTGCAGAACACTGTACCTTTAATTTAAATGCCCTTGGAGTCTGCTGGGGAAGAGAAATAATACTGTCAGTCAGTATGACATGCAGATGAGTGCCGTCGATCTTAGAATCACCGCACACTTCACTCATTTGGGCAGTCACGGGGCCAAAACCAGAGTGTGGAGCCACAGTGTGGCGGTGGAGGCAGCAGCAATGGGAGGCCATACAGCACCCTATGACAAAAATGGAAACCACCAGCAGTGTGAGGAGACCTGAAAGTGGCACATGGCAGAGTGTGGCGATAGAGACAGCAGCAATGGGAGGCCGTACAGGGACCCATGACACACTCTGGACCTGGCAGCAGCATGAGGAGGCGGTACAGGGGCCCATGACAGATTACGGGCCTGGCAGCAGCATGAGGAGTCGGTACAGGGGCCCATGGCAGATTACGGGCCTGGCAGCAGCAATGGGAGGCCGTACAGGGACCCATGACACACTCTGGACCTGGCAGCAGCATGGGGAGGCGGTACAGGGGCCCATGACAGATTACGGGCCTGGCAGCAGCATGAGGAGTCGGTACGGGGGCCCATGACACACTCTGGACCTGGCAGCAGCATGAGGAGGCGGTACAGGGGCGCATGACAGATTACGAGCCTGGCAGCAGCAACTTGGACAGGAGGACGTTCAGCTTCTGCACCGTCGGGTGCGTGCTCGCAAACTGTTGTCTCTTGGAAACGGATTCCAAGAAAGACTGCTGACGGAATCCGTGAAGAGGAGTAGCAGGAGAAGGAGCATCTGAACGAGCGGAATATGCCAACAAGCGACAACAGTGGCCCATGACAGATTACGGGCCTGGCAGCAGCATGAGGAGTCGGTACGGGGGCCCATGGCAGATTACGGGCCTGGCAGCAGCTATGGGAGGCCCGTAATCTGCCAGCACCCTATGACAAAAAATGGAACCCACCAGCAGTGTGAGGAGACCTGAAAGTGGCACATGGCAGAGTGTGGCGATGGAGACAGCAGCAATGGGAGGCCGTACAGGGACCCATGAGAGACTCTGGACCTGGCAGCAGCATGAGGAGGCGGTATAGGGGCCCATGGCAGATTAGGGGCCTGGCAGCAGCTATGGGAGGCCCGTAATCTGCCAGCACCCTATGACAAAAAATGGAACACACCAGCAGTGTGAGGAGACCTGAAAGTGGCACATGGCAGAGTGTGGCGATGGAGGCAGCAGCAATGGGAGGCCGTACAGGGACCCATGAGAGACTCTGGACTTGGCAGCAGCATGAGGAGGCGGTATAGGGGCCCATGGCAGATTAGGGGCCTGGCAGCAGCTATGGGAGGCCCGTAATCTGCCAGCACCCTATGACAAAAAATGGAACACACCAGCAGTGTGAGGAGACCTGAAAGTGGCACATGTTTGGGGCATGATTCATGGCGGATTTAGTCAGTTGTGTCAGGAACTGGTGGTTTGAAATCCAGACTAATCCACGCCTGATTCATTTTCACAAACGTGAGTCTCTCCACACTTTGGGTGGACAGTCGTGTCCTCCGCGGAGTTGCAATACCTCCTGCCGCACTAAACACGCGCTCCGATGCCACGCTACTGGCCGGGCATGACAGCCTTTCAAGGGCAAATTCAGCTAGTTGGGGCCAAAGGTCAAGTTTCGTTGCCCAGTAGTCAAGGGGATTGTCTACCTCGGTTGGCAGGGTGCTGTCCAAGTAGGCCTAAGCCTGTTGTTTGAGGTCCTGCTCCAGGTCCACCTGATGCTGCTGCTGCTGCTGCGGCTGGTTAGTAGTTTCCTCACTGCGCTGGTGAAGAAAGCTACTCATCATCGACTGCAGACTGAGGCAGCCGCTGCTGGTGGAGCTGCCACTGCTCCTACCACCCCACCCCTCCCCTGCTGCCATGGCAGCGGAACACGAGCGCACAGGGCCCACAGTGTCTGAGGATGGACGTTGGCGCAGACAGGCAGAGACCAGCTGACTACATAGGTGTTTTTTATAGTACGTTATTTTGGCCTCCCTCTCAGCAGGTGTGAAAAAGGCCACCATTTTTGAACGGTAGCGAGGGTCCAACAAGGTGGACAGCCAAAAGTCATCCCTCTGTCTGATGGTTATTATTCGGCTGTCGCTACGCAAGCAACCGAGCATGCTATGGGCCATTTGTGCCAAGGAATGCGAGGGACTCCCTGCCTCCATCTCCACAGCATACTGCCACGGTGCGTCTAGGTCCTCTGTCTCCTCTTCCTCCTCCTCTACCAGATGCTCCTGCTCCTCCACTCCTGTCCGCTGAGTGGAAAAACCACCCATTTCACTCAATAATTCCTGAGCACCAATGTCCTCCTCTACCTCCTCCTCTTCTTCCAGTCCTGCCCCCACAGGGGCCATGTGGCGTTGAGATCTGTGCGCCACGTCTACCGCACCCTGACCAGCCATTGTTAACAGCATTTGTTCCAGGACGTGCAACAGAGGAATGACGTCGTTCATCCCATAGTCCTGCCGACTCACGAATAGCGTGGCCTCCTCAAAGGGCCTGAGCAAGCGCAGGTGTCACGCATGAGCTGCCAATGGCTGACATCTAAGTTACACAGGGAGTACCTTTATCTGCTTTTAACATCAGGAAATCTGTGATGGCCTTTTGCTGTTCGTAAAGGCGGTCTAACATATGTAGGGTTGAATTCCACCTTGTTGCAACGTCACAGCATGAGGAGTCGGTATAGGGGCCCATGGCAGATTAGGGGCCTGGCAGCAGTTATGGGAGGCCCATAATCTGCCAGCACCCTATGACAAAAAATGGAACACACCAGCAGTGTGAGGAGACCTGAAAGTGGCACATGGCAGAGTGTGGCGATGGAGACAGCAGCAATGGGAGGCCGTACAGGGACCCATGAGAGACTCTGGACCTGGCAGCAGCATGAGGAGGCGGTATATAGGGGCCTACGGCAGATTAGGGGCCTGGCAGCAGCTATAGGAGGCCCGTAATCTGCCAGCACCCTATGTCAAAAAATTTAACACACCAGCAGTGTGAAGAGACCTGAAAGTGGCACATGGCAGCAGAGTGTGGCGATGGAGACAGCAGCAATGGGAGGCCGTACAGGGACCCATGAGAGACTCTAGACTTGGCAGCAGCATGAGGAGGCGGTATATAGGGGCCCATGGCAGATTAGGGGCCTGGCAGCAGCTATGTGAGGCCCGTAATCTGCCTGCACCCTATGTCAAAAAATTAAACACACCAGCAGTGTGAAGAGACCTGAAAGTGGCACATGGCATGAGAGACTCTGGACCTGGCAGCAGCAGGAGGAGGCGGTATAGGGGCCCATGGCTGATTAGGGGCCTGGCAGCAGCTATGTGAGGCCCGTTATCTTGCAGCACCCTATGTCAAAAAATTTAACACACCAGCAGTGTGAAGAGACCTGAAAGTGGCACATGGCAGCAGAGTGTGGCGATGGAGACAGCAGCAATGGGAGGCCGTACAGGGACCATGACAGACTCTGGACTTGGCAGCAGCATGAGGAGGCGGTATATAGGGGCCCATGGCAGATTAGGGGCCTGGCAGCAGCTATGTGAGGCCCGTTATCTTGCAGCACCCTATGTCAAAAAATTTAACACACCAGCAGTGTGAAGAGACCTGAAAGTGGCACATGGCAGCAGAGTGTGGCGATGGAGACAGCAGCAATGGGAGGCCGTACAGGGACCCATGAGAGACTCTGGACCTGGCAGCAGCAGGAGGAGGTGGTATATAGGGGCCCATGGCAGATTAGGGGCCTGGCAGCAGCTATGTGAGGCCCGTAATCTGCCTGCACCCTATGTCAAAAAATTTAACACACCAGCAGTGTGAAGAGACCTGAAAGTGGCACATGGCAGCAGAGTGTGGCGATGGAGACAGCAGCAATGGGAGGCCGTACAGGGACCATGACAGACTCTGGACTTGGCAGCAGCATGAGGAGGCGGTATATAGGGGCCCATGGCAGATTAGGGGCCTGGCAGCAGCTATGTGAGGCCCGTAATCTGCCTGCACCCTATGTCAAAAAATTTAACACACCAGCAGTGTGAAGAGACCTGAAAGTGGCACATGGCAGCAGAGTGTGGCGATGGAGACAGCAGCAATGGGAGGCCGTACAGGGACCATGACAGACTCTGGACTTGGCAGCAGCATGAGGAGGCGGTATATAGGGGCCCATGGCAGATTAGGGGCCTGGCAGCAGCTATGTGAGGCCCGTTATCTTGCAGCACCCTATGTCAAAAAATTTAACACACCAGCAGTGTGAAGAGACCTGAAAGTGGCACATGGCAGCAGAGTGTGGCGATGGAGACAGCAGCAATGGGAGGCCGTACAGGGACCCATGACAGACTCTAGACTTGGCAGCAGCATGAGGAGGCGGTATATAGGGGCCCATGGCAGATTAGGGGCCTGGCAGCAGCTATGTGAGGCCCGTAATCTGCCTGCACCCTATGTCAAAAAATTTAACACACCAGCAGTGTGAAGAGACCTGAAAGTGGCACATGGCAGCAGAGTGTGGCGATGGAGACAGCAGCAATGGGAGGCCGTACAGGGACCATGACAGACTCTGGACTTGGCAGCAGCATGAGGAGGCGGTATATAGGGGCCCATGGCAGATTAGGGGCCTGGCAGCAGCTATGTGAGGCCCGTAATCTGCCTGCACCCTATGTCAAAAAATTTAACACACCAGCAGTGTGAAGAGACCTGAAAGTGGCACATGGCAGCAGAGTGTGGCGATGGAGACAGCAGCAATGGGAGGCCGTACAGGGACCATGACAGACTCTGGACTTGGCAGCAGCATGAGGAGGCGGTATATAGGGGCCCATGGCAGATTAGGGGCCTGGCAGCAGCTATGTGAGGCCCGTTATCTTGCAGCACCCTATGTCAAAAAATTTAACACACCAGCAGTGTGAAGAGACCTGAAAGTGGCACATGGCAGCAGAGTGTGGCGATGGAGACAGCAGCAATGGGAGGCCGTACAGGGACCATGACAGACTCTGGACTTGGCAGCAGCATGAGGAGGCGGTATATAGGGGCCCATGGCAGATTAGGGGCCTGGCAGCAGCTATGTGAGGCCCGTTATCTTGCAGCACCCTATGTCAAAAAATTTAACACACCAGCAGTGTGAAGAGACCTGAAAGTGGCACATGGCAGCAGAGTGTGGCGATGGAGACAGCAGCAATGGGAGGCCGTACAGGGACCCATGAGAGACTCTGGACCTGGCAGCAGCAGGAGGAGGCGGTATATAGGGGCCCATGGCAGATTAGGGGCCTGGCAGCAGCTATGTGAGGCCCGTAATCTGCCTGCACCCTATGTCAAAAAATTTAACACACCAGCAGTGTGAAGAGACCTGAAAGTGGCACATGGCAGCAGAGTGTGGCGATGGAGACAGCAGCAATGGGAGGCCGTACAGGGACCATGACAGACTCTGGACTTGGCAGCAGCATGAGGAGGCGGTATATAGGGGCCCATGGCAGATTAGGGGCCTGGCAGCAGCTATGTGAGGCCCGTTATCTTGCAGCACCCTATGTCAAAAAATTTAACACACCAGCAGTGTGAAGAGACCTGAAAGTGGCACATGGCAGCAGAGTGTGGCGATGGAGACAGCAGCAATGGGAGGCCGTACAGGGACCCATGAGAGACTCTGGACCTGGCAGCAGCAGGAGGAGGCGGTATATAGGGGCCCATGGCAGATTAGGGGCCTGGCAGCAGCTATGTGAGGCCCGTAATCTGCCTGCACCCTATGTCAAAAAATTTAACACACCAGCAGTGTGAAGAGACCTGAAAGTGGCACATGGCAGCAGAGTGTGGCGATGGAGACAGCAGCAATGGGAGGCCGTACAGGGACCATGACAGACTCTGGACTTGGCAGCAGCATGAGGAGGCGGTATATAGGGGCCCATGGCAGATTAGGGGCCTGGCAGCAGCTATGTGAGGCCCGTTATCTTGCAGCACCCTATGTCAAAAAATTTAACACACCAGCAGTGTGAAGAGACCTGAAAGTGGCACATGGCAGCAGAGTGTGGCGATGGAGACAGCAGCAATGGGAGGCCGTACAGGGACCCATGAGAGACTCTGGACCTGGCAGCAGCAGGAGGAGGTGGTATATAGGGGCCCATGGCAGATTAGGGGCCTGGCAGCAGCTATGTGAGGCCCGTAATCTGCCTGCACCCTATGTCAAAAAATTTAACACACCAGCAGTGTGAAGAGACCTGAAAGTGGCACATGGCAGCAGAGTGTGGCGATGGAGACAGCAGCAATGGGAGGCCGTACAGGGACCATGACAGACTCTGGACTTGGCAGCAGCATGAGGAGGCGGTATATAGGGGCCCATGGCAGATTAGGGGCCTGGCAGCAGCTATGTGAGGCCCGTAATCTGCCTGCACCCTATGTCAAAAAATTTAACACACCAGCAGTGTGAAGAGACCTGAAAGTGGCACATGGCAGCAGAGTGTGGCGATGGAGACAGCAGCAATGGGAGGCCGTACAGGGACCATGACAGACTCTGGACTTGGCAGCAGCATGAGGAGGCGGTATATAGGGGCCCATGGCAGATTAGGGGCCTGGCAGCAGCTATGTGAGGCCCGTTATCTTGCAGCACCCTATGTCAAAAAATTTAACACACCAGCAGTGTGAAGAGACCTGAAAGTGGCACATGGCAGCAGAGTGTGGCGATGGAGACAGCAGCAATGGGAGGCCGTACAGGGACCCATGAGAGACTCTGGACCTGGCAGCAGCAGGAGGAGGCGGTATATAGGGGCCCATGGCAGATTAGGGGCCTGGCAGCAGCTATGTGAGGCCCGTAATCTGCCTGCACCCTATGTCAAAAAATTTAACACACCAGCAGTGTGAAGAGACCTGAAAGTGGCACATGGCAGCAGAGTGTGGCGATGGAGACAGCAGCAATGGGAGGCCGTACAGGGACCATGACAGACTCTGGACTTGGCAGCAGCATGAGGAGGCGGTATATAGGGGCCCATGGCAGATTAGGGGCCTGGCAGCAGCTATGTGAGGCCCGTTATCTTGCAGCACCCTATGTCAAAAAATTTAACACACCAGCAGTGTGAAGAGACCTGAAAGTGGCACATGGCAGCAGAGTGTGGCGATGGAGACAGCAGCAATGGGAGGCCGTACAGGGACCCATGAGAGACTCTGGACCTGGCAGCAGCAGGAGGAGGCGGTATATAGGGGCCCATGGCAGATTAGGGGCCTGGCAGCAGCTATGTGAGGCCCGTAATCTGCCTGCACCCTATGTCAAAAAATTTAACACACCAGCAGTGTGAAGAGACCTGAAAGTGGCACATGGCAGCAGAGTGTGGCGATGGAGACAGCAGCAATGGGAGGCCGTACAGGGACCATGACAGACTCTGGACTTGGCAGCAGCATGAGGAGGCGGTATATAGGGGCCCATGGCAGATTAGGGGCCTGGCAGCAGCTATGTGAGGCCCGTTATCTTGCAGCACCCTATGTCAAAAAATTTAACACACCAGCAGTGTGAAGAGACCTGAAAGTGGCACATGGCAGCAGAGTGTGGCGATGGAGACAGCAGCAATGGGAGGCCGTACAGGGACCCATGAGAGACTCTGGACCTGGCAGCAGCAGGAGGAGGTGGTATATAGGGGCCCATGGCAGATTAGGGGCCTGGCAGCAGCTATGTGAGGCCCGTAATCTGCCTGCACCCTATGTCAAAAAATTTAACACACCAGCAGTGTGAAGAGACCTGAAAGTGGCACATGGCAGCAGAGTGTGGCGATGGAGACAGCAGCAATGGGAGGCCGTACAGGGACCATGACAGACTCTGGACTTGGCAGCAGCATGAGGAGGCGGTATATAGGGGCCCATGGCAGATTAGGGGCCTGGCAGCAGCTATGTGAGGCCCGTAATCTGCCTGCACCCTATGTCAAAAAATTTAACACACCAGCAGTGTGAAGAGACCTGAAAGTGGCACATGGCAGCAGAGTGTGGCGATGGAGACAGCAGCAATGGGAGGCCGTACAGGGACCATGACAGACTCTGGACTTGGCAGCAGCATGAGGAGGCGGTATATAGGGGCCCATGGCAGATTAGGGGCCTGGCAGCAGCTATGTGAGGCCCGTTATCTTGCAGCACCCTATGTCAAAAAATTTAACACACCAGCAGTGTGAAGAGACCTGAAAGTGGCACATGGCAGCAGAGTGTGGCGATGGAGACAGCAGCAATGGGAGGCCGTACAGGGACCCATGAGAGACTCTGGACCTGGCAGCAGCAGGAGGAGGCGGTATATAGGGGCCCATGGCAGATTAGGGGCCTGGCAGCAGCTATGTGAGGCCCGTAATCTGCCTGCACCCTATGTCAAAAAATTTAACACACCAGCAGTGTGAAGAGACCTGAAAGTGGCACATGGCAGCAGAGTGTGGCGATGGAGACAGCAGCAATGGGAGGCCGTACAGGGACCATGACAGACTCTGGACTTGGCAGCAGCATGAGGAGGCGGTATATAGGGGCCCATGGCAGATTAGGGGCCTGGCAGCAGCTATGTGAGGCCCGTTATCTTGCAGCACCCTATGTCAAAAAATTTAACACACCAGCAGTGTGAAGAGACCTGAAAGTGGCACATGGCAGCAGAGTGTGGCGATGGAGACAGCAGCAATGGGAGGCCGTACAGGGACCCATGAGAGACTCTGGACCTGGCAGCAGCAGGAGGAGGCGGTATATAGGGGCCCATGGCAGATTAGGGGCCTGGCAGCAGCTATGTGAGGCCCGTAATCTGCCTGCACCCTATGTCAAAAAATTTAACACACCAGCAGTGTGAAGAGACCTGAAAGTGGCACATGGCAGCAGAGTGTGGCGATGGAGACAGCAGCAATGGGAGGCCGTACAGGGACCATGACAGACTCTGGACTTGGCAGCAGCATGAGGAGGCGGTATATAGGGGCCCATGGCAGATTAGGGGCCTGGCAGCAGCTATGTGAGGCCCGTTATCTTGCAGCACCCTATGTCAAAAAATTTAACACACCAGCAGTGTGAAGAGACCTGAAAGTGGCACATGGCAGCAGAGTGTGGCGATGGAGACAGCAGCAATGGGAGGCCGTACAGGGACCCATGAGAGACTCTGGACCTGGCAGCAGCAGGAGGAGGTGGTATATAGGGGCCCATGGCAGATTAGGGGCCTGGCAGCAGCTATGTGAGGCCCGTAATCTGCCTGCACCCTATGTCAAAAAATTTAACACACCAGCAGTGTGAAGAGACCTGAAAGTGGCACATGGCAGCAGAGTGTGGCGATGGAGACAGCAGCAATGGGAGGCCGTACAGGGACCATGACAGACTCTGGACTTGGCAGCAGCATGAGGAGGCGGTATATAGGGGCCCATGGCAGATTAGGGGCCTGGCAGCAGCTATGTGAGGCCCGTAATCTGCCTGCACCCTATGTCAAAAAATTTAACACACCAGCAGTGTGAAGAGACCTGAAAGTGGCACATGGCAGCAGAGTGTGGCGATGGAGACAGCAGCAATGGGAGGCCGTACAGGGACCATGACAGACTCTGGACTTGGCAGCAGCATGAGGAGGCGGTATATAGGGGCCCATGGCAGATTAGGGGCCTGGCAGCAGCTATGTGAGGCCCGTTATCTTGCAGCACCCTATGTCAAAAAATTTAACACACCAGCAGTGTGAAGAGACCTGAAAGTGGCACATGGCAGCAGAGTGTGGCGATGGAGACAGCAGCAATGGGAGGCCGTACAGGGACCCATGACAGACTCTAGACTTGGCAGCAGCATGAGGAGGCGGTATATAGGGGCCCATGGCAGATTAGGGGCCTGGCAGCAGCTATGTGAGGCCCGTAATCTGCCTGCACCCTATGTCAAAAAATTTAACACACCAGCAGTGTGAAGAGACCTGAAAGTGGCACATGGCAGCAGAGTGTGGCGATGGAGACAGCAGCAATGGGAGGCCGTACAGGGACCATGACAGACTCTGGACTTGGCAGCAGCATGAGGAGGCGGTATATAGGGGCCCATGGCAGATTAGGGGCCTGGCAGCAGCTATGTGAGGCCCGTTATCTTGCAGCACCCTATGTCAAAAAATTTAACACACCAGCAGTGTGAAGAGACCTGAAAGTGGCACATGGCAGCAGAGTGTGGCGATGGAGACAGCAGCAATGGGAGGCCGTACAGGGACCCATGAGAGACTCTGGACCTGGCAGCAGCAGGAGGAGGCGGTATATAGGGGCCCATGGCAGATTAGGGGCCTGGCAGCAGCTATGTGAGGCCCGTAATCTGCCTGCACCCTATGTCAAAAAATTTAACACACCAGCAGTGTGAAGAGACCTGAAAGTGGCACATGGCAGCAGAGTGTGGCGATGGAGACAGCAGCAATGGGAGGCCGTACAGGGACCATGACAGACTCTGGACTTGGCAGCAGCATGAGGAGGCGGTATATAGGGGCCCATGGCAGATTAGGGGCCTGGCAGCAGCTATGTGAGGCCCGTTATCTTGCAGCACCCTATGTCAAAAAATTTAACACACCAGCAGTGTGAAGAGACCTGAAAGTGGCACATGGCAGCAGAGTGTGGCGATGGAGACAGCAGCAATGGGAGGCCGTACAGGGACCCATGAGAGACTCTGGACCTGGCAGCAGCAGGAGGAGGCGGTATATAGGGGCCCATGGCAGATTAGGGGCCTGGCAGCAGCTATGTGAGGCCCGTAATCTGCCTGCACCCTATGTCAAAAAATTTAACACACCAGCAGTGTGAAGAGACCTGAAAGTGGCACATGGCAGCAGAGTGTGGCGATGGAGACAGCAGCAATGGGAGGCCGTACAGGGACCATGACAGACTCTGGACTTGGCAGCAGCATGAGGAGGCGGTATATAGGGGCCCATGGCAGATTAGGGGCCTGGCAGCAGCTATGTGAGGCCCGTTATCTTGCAGCACCCTATGTCAAAAAATTTAACACACCAGCAGTGTGAAGAGACCTGAAAGTGGCACATGGCAGCAGAGTGTGGCGATGGAGACAGCAGCAATGGGAGGCCGTACAGGGACCCATGAGAGACTCTGGACCTGGCAGCAGCAGGAGGAGGTGGTATATAGGGGCCCATGGCAGATTAGGGGCCTGGCAGCAGCTATGTGAGGCCCGTAATCTGCCTGCACCCTATGTCAAAAAATTTAACACACCAGCAGTGTGAAGAGACCTGAAAGTGGCACATGGCAGCAGAGTGTGGCGATGGAGACAGCAGCAATGGGAGGCCGTACAGGGACCCATGAGAGACTCTGGACCTGGCAGCAGCAGGAGGAGGCGGTATATAGGGGCCCATGGCAGATTAGGGGCCTGGCAGCAGCTATGTGAGGCCCGTAATCTGCCTGCACCCTATGTCAAAAAATTTAACACACCAGCAGTGTGAAGAGACCTGAAAGTGGCACATGGCAGCAGAGTGTGGCGATGGAGACAGCAGCAATGGGAGGCCGTACAGGGACCCATGACAGACTCTAGACTTGGCAGCAGCATGAGGAGGCGGTATATAGGGGCCCATGGCAGATTAGGGGCCTGGCAGCAGCTATGTGAGGCCCGTAATCTGCCTGCACCCTATGTCAAAAAATTTAACACACCAGCAGTGTGAAGAGACCTGAAAGTGGCACATGGCAGCAGAGTGTGGCGATGGAGACAGCAGCAATGGGAGGCCGTACAGGGACCATGACAGACTCTGGACTTGGCAGCAGCATGAGGAGGCGGTATATAGGGGCCCATGGCAGATTAGGGGCCTGGCAGCAGCTATGTGAGGCCCGTTATCTTGCAGCACCCTATGTCAAAAAATTTAACACACCAGCAGTGTGAAGAGACCTGAAAGTGGCACATGGCATGAGAGACTCTGGACCTGGCAGCAGCAGGAGGAGGCGGTATAGGGGCCCATGGCTGATTAGGGGACTGGCAGCAGCTATGTGAGGCCCGTTATCTTGCAGCACCCTATGTCAAAAAATTTAACACACCAGCAGTGTGAAGAGACCTGAAAGTGGCACATGGCAGCAGAGTGTGGCGATGGAGACAGCAGCAATGGGAGGCCGTACAGGGACCATGACAGACTCTGGACTTGGCAGCAGCATGAGGAGGCGGTATATAGGGGCCCATGGCAGATTAGGGGCCTGGCAGCAGCTATGTGAGGCCCGTAATCTGCCTGCACCCTATGTCAAAAAATTAAACACACCAGCAGTGTGAAGAGACCTGAAAGTGGCACATGAGACAGGAGACAGACCTGTCTCTAGACCGGCTACCGAGCCACTCTCCTCGCCAGTACTTGTTCGCTTGGCTGCTGAAAAGGCCGATGTCTCCCCCCGTTCCTGACCGCCCTCTGTTAGCTCTTCCTCACTGTACAGTGGGGCTGAGCCCACAGCATGCGATACTTCGCTTGGTGAGGGAACAGCAAAGGACAGGGGCAGGTAGAGGACACGTGATTTCAGTGGGCTTGGTCCCGGGCCATGCCAACTAACGGTTGTGTCTGACGTACCCACCGACCGTTGGCTGTAGGTGTCAGAGGTGACCTGGGAAGAGGAAGACGACCGAGCCAACCAATCAATGACGGCAGGGTTGTCGGTGGAGACACGACCGCTGGATGACACCGGGAGCACTGGCCTCTGGCTGCGAATACTGCTGCCTCGACCCCTTCCTCTGCTGCCACGTCTGCTCGCTCCTAAAACATTGCCTCCTCTGCCACTCCTCTGCATGTTGTCTGACATACTATTTAATTCAACGATTAGGTGTCCCTGAGTAACAATTCTCTGGCACTCAGTAACAATTCTGTCTGTCCCTGAGTATGAATTCTGTGGCCCTGAGTAACAATTGTGTGTCTGTGCAAGTAACAATTCTGTGTCTGTGCAAGTAACAATTTTGTGTCTGTGAGAGTAACAATTCTCTGGCACTCAGTAAAAATTCTGTCTGTCCCTGAGTAACAATTCTCTGGCACTCAGTAACAATTCTGTCTGTCCCTGAGTAACAATTCTGTCTGTCCCTGAGTATGAATTCTGTGGCCCTGAGTAAGAATTCTCTGGCACTCAGTAACAATTCTGTCTGTCCCTGAGTATGAATTCTGTGGCCCTGAGTAACAATTGTGTGTCTGTGCAAGTAACAATTCTGTGTCTGTGCAAGTAACAATTTTGTGTCTGTGAGAGTAACAATTCTCTGGCACTCAGTAACAATTCTGTCTGTCCCTGAGTAACAATTCTCTGGCACTCAGTAACAATTCTGTCTGTCCCTGAGTATGAATTCTGTGGCCCTGAGTAACAATTCTGTCTCTGTGCGAGTAACAATTCTGTGTCTGTGCAAGTAACAATTTTGTGTCTGTGCGAGTAACAATTCTCTGGCACTCAGTAACAATTCTGTCTGTCCCTGAGTAACAATTCTCTGGCACTCAGTAACAATTCTGTCTGTCCCTGAGTAACAATTCTCTGGCACTCAGTAACAATTCTGTCTGTCCCTGAGTAACAATTCTCTGGCACTCAGTAACAATTGTGTGTCTGTGCAAGTAACAATTCTGTGTCTGTGCAAGTAACAATTTTGTGTCTGTGAGAGTAACAATTCTCTGGCACTCAGTAACAATTCTGTCTGTCCCTGAGTAACAATTCTCTGGCACTCAGTAACAATTCTGTCTGTCCCTGAGTATGAATTCTGTGGCCCTGAGTAACAATTCTGTCTCTGTGCGAGTAACAATTCTGTGTCTGTGCAAGTAACAATTTTGTGTCTGTGAGAGTAACAATTCTCTGGCACTCAGTAACAATTCTGTCTGTCCCTGAGTAACAATTCTCTGGCACTCAGTAACAATTCTGTCTGTCCCTGAGTATGAATTCTGTGGCCCTGAGTAACAATTGTGTGTCTGTGCAAGTAACAATTCTGTGTCTGTGCAAGTAACAATTTTGTGTCTGTGAGAGTAACAATTCTCTGGCACTCAGTAACAATTCTGTCTGTCCCTGAGTAACAATTCTCTGGCACTCAGTAACAATTCTGTCTGTCCCTGAGTATGAATTCTGTGGCCCTGAGTAACAATTCTGTCTCTGTGCGAGTAACAATTCTGTGTCTGTGCAAGTAACAATTTTGTGTCTGTGAGAGTAACAATTCTCTGGCACTCAGTAACAATTCTGTCTGTCCCTGAGTAACAATTCTCTGGCACTCAGTAACAATTCTGTCTGTCCCTGAGTATGAATTCTGTGGCCCTGAGTAACAATTCTGTCTCTGTGCGAGTAACAATTCTGTGTCTGTGCAAGTAACAATTTTGTGTCTGTGAGAGTAACAATTCTCTGGCACTCAGTAACAATTCTGTCTGTCCCTGAGTAACAATTCTATGGCACTCAGTAACAATTCTGTCTTCCCTGAGTAACAATTCTCTGGCACTCAGTAACAATTCTGTCTGTCCCTGAGTATGAATTCTGTGGCCCTGAGTAACAATTCTGTCTCTGTGCGAGTAACAATTCTGTGTCTGTGCAAGTAACAATTTTGTGTCTGTGAGAGTAACAATTCTCTGGCACTCAGTAACAATTCTGTCTGTCCCTGAGTAACAATTCTCTGGCACTCAGTAACAATTCTGTCTGTCCCTGAGTATGAATTCTGTGGCCCTGAGTAACAATTGTGTGTCTGTGCAAGTAACAATTCTGTGTCTGTGCAAGTAACAATTTTGTGTCTGTGAGAGTAACAATTCTCTGGCACTCAGTAACAATTCTGTCTGTCCCTGAGTAACAATTCTCTGGCACTCAGTAACAATTCTGTCTGTCCCTGAGTATGAATTCTGTGGCCCTGAGTAACAATTCTGTCTCTGTGCGAGTAACAATTCTGTGTCTGTGCAAGTAACAATTTTGTGTCTGTGAGAGTAACAATTCTCTGGCACTCAGTAACAATTCTGTCTGTCCCTGAGTAACAATTCTCTGGCACTCAGTAACAATTCTGTCTGTCCCTGAGTAACAATTCTCTGGCACTCAGTAACAATTCTGTCTGTCCCTGAGTAACAATTCTCTGGCACTCAGTAACAATTGTGTGTCTGTGCAAGTAACAATTCTGTGTCTGTGCAAGTAACAATTTTGTGTCTGTGAGAGTAACAATTCTCTGGCACTCAGTAACAATTCTGTCTGTCCCTGAGTAACAATTCTCTGGCACTCAGTAACAATTCTGTCTGTCCCTGAGTATGAATTCTGTGGCCCTGAGTAACAATTCTGTCTCTGTGCGAGTAACAATTCTGTGTCTGTGCAAGTAACAATTTTGTGTCTGTGAGAGTAACAATTCTCTGGCACTCAGTAACAATTCTGTCTGTCCCTGAGTAACAATTCTATGGCACTCAGTAACAATTCTGTCTTCCCTGAGTAACAATTCTCTGGCACTCAGTAACAATTCTGTCTGTCCCTGAGTATGAATTCTGTGGCCCTGAGTAACAATTCTGTCTCTGTGCGAGTAACAATTCTGTGTCTGTGCAAGTAACAATTTTGTGTCTGTGAGAGTAACAATTCTCTGGCACTCAGTAACAATTCTGTCTGTCCCTGAGTAACAATTCTCTGGCACTCAGTAACAATTCTGTCTGTCCCTGAGTATGAATTCTGTGGCCCTGAGTAACAATTGTGTGTCTGTGCAAGTAACAATTCTGTGTCTGTGCAAGTAACAATTTTGTGTCTGTGAGAGTAACAATTCTCTGGCACTCAGTAACAATTCTGTCTGTCCCTGAGTAACAATTCTCTGGCACTCAGTAACAATTCTGTCTGTCCCTGAGTAACAATTCTGTCTGTCCCTGAGTATGAATTCTGTGGCCCTGAGTAAGAATTCTCTGGCACTCAGTAACAATTCTGTCTGTCCCTGAGTATGAATTCTGTGGCCCTGAGTAACAATTGTGTGTCTGTGCAAGTAACAATTCTGTGTCTGTGCAAGTAACAATTTTGTGTCTGTGAGAGTAACAATTCTCTGGCACTCAGTAACAATTCTGTCTGTCCCTGAGTAACAATTCTCTGGCACTCAGTAACAATTCTGTCTGTCCCTGAGTATGAATTCTGTGGCCCTGAGTAACAATTCTGTCTCTGTGCGAGTAACAATTCTGTGTCTGTGCAAGTAACAATTTTGTGTCTGTGAGAGTAACAATTCTCTGGCACTCAGTAACAATTCTGTCTGTCCCTGAGTAACAATTCTCTGGCACTCAGTAACAATTCTGTCTGTCCCTGAGTAACAATTCTCTGGCACTCAGTAACAATTCTGTCTGTCCCTGAGTAACAATTCTGTCTGTCCCTGAGTATGAATTCTGTGGCCCTGAGTAAGAATTCTCTGGCACTCAGTAACAATTCTGTCTGTCCCTGAGTATGAATTCTGTGGCCCTGAGTAACAATTGTGTGTCTGTGCAAGTAACAATTCTGTGTCTGTGCAAGTAACAATTTTGTGTCTGTGAGAGTAACAATTCTCTGGCACTCAGTAACAATTCTGTCTGTCCCTGAGTAACAATTCTCTGGCACTCAGTAACAATTCTGTCTGTCCCTGAGTAACAATTCTCTGGCACTCAGTAACAATTCTGTCTGTCCCTGAGTAACAATTCTCTGGCACTCAGTAACAATTCTGTCTGTCCCTGAGTAACAATTCTGTCTGTCCCTGAGAATGAATTCTGTGGCCCTGAGTAAGAATTCTCTGGCACTCAGTAACAATTCTGTCTGTCCCTGAGTAACAATTCTCTGGCACTCAGTAACAATTCTGTCTGTCCCTGAGTAAAAATTCTGTGGCCCTAATAACGTTTCTGTGGCCCTAAGTAACAATTCTCTGGCACTGAGTAACAATTCTGTCTGTCCCTGAGTATGAATTCTGTGGCCCTAACTAGCGTTTCTTTGTCCCTAAATAACGATTCTGTGGCCCTCATTAACAAGTCTGTGTCCCTGAGTAATGGTTCTCTGTCCCTAAGTAACTTCTCTCTGTCCCCTATTCTCGTTTCTGTGGCCCTAACTCTGTCCCTGTCCCTAGTACAGAGCGGTCTGCCTCTGTTCAATGACTGCAGGCAAATGAAGATTTCCAAAATGGCCGCTATATATACCTCGACCATTACACAGTGCTGGCTGGCTGGCTGCTGATTGGCTGATGCGATCACATGTCGTTGAGGAATGCATTATGGGGCAGCGCGCCTTGTCTGCGCGCCTTCCCCGACATCCCCGCTCCGTCGCCGCACATGTCAGCCGCCATTTTCGGAAAAATTTCGATTCGCGCGTCCGAATTAGGCTGTTTTTCGGATTCGGCACGAATCGAAATTTTTCCGAAATTCGACTCGAATTCCACTTCGGATACTTCGATTCGCTCATCTCTAATAAACACCATCAATTTAATAAAGAAGGACAGAGCACACTTAACCACTTGCCCTCCAGAGGATTTACCACCCTTCCTGACCAGGCCATTTTTTGCGATATGGCGCTGCGTTATTTTAAATAACAATTGCATGGTCATGCAACACTGTACATAATTGAAATTTACGTCCTTTTTCCCCCCGCAAATAGAGCTTTCTTTTGGTGGTATTTTACCACCTGTGCAGTTTTATTTTTTGCTCTATAAACAAAAAAAGACCGACAATCTTGGGGGAAAAAAAACAATATTTTTGACTTTTTGCTATTAAACATGTCCAGTAAAAAAATTAAATTTCATCATAAATTTAGGCCAAAATGTATTCTGATACATGTCTTTGCTAAAAAAAATCCCAATACGTGTAAATGAATTGGTTTATGTGAAAGTTATAGGGTCTACAAATGGCGCTATATATATATTAGTGGCAAAACCGAGTAAATGCTCCCGATAACCATAACCGATACTTTTGCAGTGCAGTTTGCATCAATACAAAATGTATAGACGCAAATTGCACTGCAAAGAATACGATTTGAACAGGAATGTGGTGGGATTCCTATCCAAATTGGATGCAGTTTCCCCATTGCTCCTGTGTGAACCCAGGCTTGTGGTGTGGGAAACCTCCTTGCACCGATCCCATGCTGTCACAGAAGGAAAAGACGCATCACAGGTCTGGAGATTTGAAATCCCCGTGGCTTTCTCTCCTCTTTGTGCAGGGATGACAGTACAGGCTAGACTGCTGTTGATTGGTCTTTTGCACCATGCGCCTTCCCTGCAGATTCCGCACCTGCAATTAAGAATGCCATTAAGAATGAATGGCAGCCTTGCACATCTCTAGAGAGCAGTGTGATTTGACTGCAGGTGGTTAAGGGTGCAAAAACAGCTGCGATACCCACATCGTCCCGTTCTAGTTTGAACCTAGTTGAATGCAGTAGTAGTGAATTTGGTTGAATGCAGCTGCTATTTAGCTGACAATTTTCCATCTGGCTAATTAAATTTTTCAGCCGAAGGATGTTGGGTGGGAGGGTGGTGACAGGGCCACCCATGTAGCAAATTTCAGCTGGTTCATCACTGCCCAAAATTTGCATAGTGTATGGAAAGTTTAGGTTATGTACTCAAAAATTCAAGAATTCCTTATCTCTATTCTTGTTTCTGGTTAGTGGCAAAGCCATCAGTAAGGCAGCCAGAAAACTAGCATTTTCAGGAGAGGACAGGAAGGCAGAATCTGTATAGGTCTCAGGACATGTTCCTTTTAAGGTCTAGAACTCCAAATCCATTATATGGACCTATTGATGACATGTAATAAAAAATATGCACGCATCATTGGAAAGCAATGTCAGGCCTGAAATCAATGTCTTTATTTCATTTTGTTTGCAGATAACACCGTCTGCATTTTGTAGCTTTATATACAGGTCACATCATCCTCTTCTTTGTTACAGAGCTCTGTTATGGAGGCAATTTTATCTAACAAGATTTATATTTTCCAACAATAGAATATAAATTTTTTTGCAAGTGGGTGCTCTCAGGTCAGGTAGCATTATTGCTGCAAGGACCCTCCATAATTCTGAAAGACCCAGTTAGAGCCATAGGAGCCCATGGAGGGCTGTCCTTTCTATTGCCTCTAACCCCATCCCAGTGTAGAGATCCCTCAAATTTCTGACCTGGAAAAGTGAGAACTATTCTCTGTGCATAAGTCCAGTCTCCCATAGCAGCTAGGAGACCCTACCACCAGACCATTAATTTTATCAATCTGATACTGGGCCGCCATCTTAGATGTAATGTCAGCAATCTCAGAAGACCCAAAGCTGTAACTCCATTGACATTCTACAGTATTCGCCTTCACCTTGGTCACTACGTAGAGGTTATGTAAAGAGGTGATCGGAAACAGATTTAGAATCTGGCATTGACTAAAAATCTACATGTGCTTCACAACTTTACCCCCAACCCTAGCAAAATAAGCACTTACCTGATTATGGGCCTCCAAAGGCATCTGTTACCTATGTTGCTTGCTATCAACGTTTGACCAGCTGAGGGAGGAATTCTCACTACCGAACCACATTTTTTTTTATACCTACAATTACGACATGCCCTAAGGACCCAATTCCCCACCTCTTACCCATCACCTGTGTCCATCTTCTTTACTGACATGATCAGGGGTCATGAGCCCCAAAAATTAGAGTGGTTGTAAACCTCAGACATAAAATATGAACAAAGCATATCCCTCCATAGTGTGTACTTGTCTCATATAAGAGCACTAAGTGTCATTTCTGTCTGCTGCTTTGTTCCTCTGCTATCAGCATGAATCAATTCTGACATGTTTTTCTGACACCAAGAGAAAAATGGTGACAGTGGAGGGATTGACAGCCTCATCTCTGTTCCTCTGAGCTGTGTGAAGGGGGGTGTCTCTTCCCTCTAATCCGCTCTCTGAGTTCTCCTCACTGAGCTCTACAGAGTGTAACTTCAGCTCTCTGGCCCTTTTTTCTGAATTCTCAGACAAGCTTTATAAATTCAGCGATTTGAACAGACGTAGAGAAGTGAAGATAAACAGGTACAACTTATGTAGGAGGATTTGTTGTGTATCTCCTGAGGCTAGTCACTTCACTTTGGTATACAAAAAGGTTTACAACCACTTTGATCTCCACGTTTTATAATATGCAGTGCCTCCACCCCACTACTAATCTTGCCTTCCAGATTAAGGCGGGTTGGGAGGCAGGGATTGGGGATATGGATGATGGTGACTGAAGTGAGGTACTCGACACCTGTAAAATGGTATCACCCAAACTATCCAATTGCCTCACAAAACTTTATATATTTAACAAAGCTTACCTCACGCCTGTTTGTTTTGCTAGGTTCCAGCCTGACCATAAACCCTTATGTCCTATGTGCTTACTTAGCCCAGGCACATTCTTCCACCTGTTGTGGGCCTGCCCACTGTTCAGGGGTTCTGGACACAGATGGTGAGAGTCCTTCATGACACTATTGGCTCCCTGCTTACCCTCCACCCCACACCATGATTGCAAGGGTTTTACCCCAATCCTGACTTGGACAAGAACTTTATTCGTCAGGAGAAAACGAATTTCAAGAGGATGGATGCAGGCTACACCAATCACATTCAACTCCTGGATTCAGGAAATAAACTCCACTTTACCCTATAAGAAACTCCTTTCTATGTATAGGGGCTGCCCATCTAAATACAACAGAATCTGGGTTCACTGGCTGCAGACTCCTGACACATGTGGGTGACCCCATCTGATACTACCTCATGTCCTTTGTAGAGCAATATGTGCAACTTATTCGCCATCCACCACACTAGGCCACATCTACTGTTTAAAGCCTCGGAACACACGATGAGAATATCAGACGGAAAATACCGCTTTTGAAGCCATCGTGCAATAGTCTAATCGTTAGTACAAAGCTTTCGAGAGTCAACCACGACACTTCATGCAAATTATCTAAAGGGACAAACTCAAAAAAATGTTCTGTACGATACCAGAACAAATGATTTTTGTTTAATCAGTACAGTATTTGTCTGAAAAAAATCAAAAGACTAAAACCACGCACGCTCATAAATGAAAAAATACATTACAATACAATACATTACATCACTGCCGAAGTTGTATTCTGTCGTACAAGAGTTTTAATATACTGTACATATATTTACATAGTATGGCTGAAAAAAGACAAAAGTCCATCCAGTTCAACCCTTAAAAAAAAGAAAAAGTTATAATCCTATACCCAGAGTTGATCCAGAAGAAGGCAAAAAAAACCCCAGCAAAGCATGATCCAATTTGCTCCTGCAGGGAAACAAATTCCTTCCTGATCCCCCGAGAAGCAATCGGATATTCCCTGGATCAACTTTACCTATAAATGTTAGTATCCAGTTATATTCTGTGTATATTCATAACTTTAGTAATCTCTTCATTTTTGAGACTAGCATGCAAAAAAAAAAAGGTCGATCATTCCTCCGATATTCTCATCGTGTGTACAAGGCTTAAGAGCCAGATTCCTCCTACACTGTTATTAAGACCCTGGTCACACCATGCCATGCGACTCACAAATCACATGGCAGTCGCACCCTATTGCCTGCAATTACAGCAGTCATATCAGTGCGATTCTGACTTGATCGAAGCCGCACCGATTTGCATGCACTGCTTCAAGTGCGACTTGCACAGACATCTGTGTCTTGCAAGCCGCAGATGTCTTGCAATTCACACCTCAAGTCGGAATACCATCCAACTTTAAAATCGTGCGCCTTCACTGGAAATTGTGCGATGTCAAAGTCGGATTGGTGTGACTGGGGTGTAAGACTTAAACTGCTTCTTTGTTCTGGTTGTTTGATGGGCCTTACCATTCTCTTAGTCTTTGCTGTCATGTGTGCCTCCCTCTGAAAGAAAAACTAATCTAGGAAAAGACCTCTGTATATGTTGATGTACTGTATAGTAGTTACTATCTGTTGTAACATCACAATCTGTCGTCTTTATGTACACTATGTATTGTGTAATACCCTGTGCCTATACTTCAATAGATATGTTTTTCAATTAAAAAAGAAGGGGATGAGAGGAGAATAGCAGACAGTAATTGGGCACTCTCCGAAGAGGATAGGTCTATGACGTGCAAGGAAGGAGGGAGCTGTATTAGGGAATTGACTTTTCCTGGAGTAATCTGTTTTAGTTCGGAGTACTACATGGACAGTTGGCCACTAATGGTAAAGGGGCTCATTTGATCATTGGATGGGAAATCAATCCAATGGGGTTGCAGACAAAAAAATGCTAGCAGATAGGTTTCCTTTGCAAAAGAACTCTCTTCTGTCCTAAAAGCTTTTTAGCTGTCTGCTAACAATGGCCTTCTGATTGTACACTCAGCCATGCATGTGCGGTATTGGTGCATATTGGGGGCCAGAATAAATTACCTCCTATTCACAAGCACAGGGATACATCATCATGGGCTGGCCAATCAAAATAGATGAAGATTCTGAGCCTGAAAGAGGACTGGGCAAAAATGTCAATGGTGTTAAAGGAGTGGAGAGGCAGATCCTAGACATTACATTGCTGGAAGGGGCACATTGCCTGGGTCCGGTATGTAGTTATACCCCCTGCACTGAACTACCAATGGCAGAAAGTCTCCCATACCAGGCCTGAGGAAGGGTTGTAACAGCGCAAACACTGCAAAGTCCTGGGAAATAGTAGTATGGGGTGATCGTGGTATTAGTGGCTACTGTATGAAGAGCGTAGGATTCTGTGTGGCACTGAGGGCAAGGCTTCCAAATAAGTTGTAGCAACTTCTGTAGATGAGAAAAAGGAGAGAAGCGCCTCTAAGTGCAATAAGTCTTTTTAATTCAAGTCTAAATGTAGAAACACTCACATGTGTGAAGTAATCATAAGCTTAAAAACCGTGATTAACAACAGTTAACGGTGGGGTGGTAACCCGGGTGAAGAGCCGTCATCTTACTGCGATGTGGGGAGGTCAGCTCTCGGCTGGAACAGCGTGGTGGCTGGAGGGGAACAGCGGGGAGGCCAGCGTGCATGTCCTCCCTCAGAGCCGGATGGAACGCACGCTGGAATGTAGTGGCGGCGTGGCCGTGATGACGTCAGATCCCAGGGTGCACTGCGACGCGTTTCGGAGCATGCACTGGCCGTGGAAGGCGGAAGTGCACTCCAGTGCTTGAAAAAGGAGTGCACTTCCGCCTTCCATGGCCAGTGCATGCTCCGAAACGTGTTGCAGTGCACCCTGGGATCTGACATCATCACGGCCACGCCGCCGCTACGTTCCAGCATGTGTTCCATCTGGCTCTGAGGGAGGATGTGCGCGCCGGCCGGCCTCACAGCTGTTCCCCTCCAGCCACCACGCTGTTACAGCAGAGAGCTGACCTCCCCACATCGCAGTAAGATGACGGCTCTTCACCCGGGTTACCACCCCACCGTTAACTATTGTTAACCACGGTTTTTAAGCTTATGATTACTTCACACATGTGAGTGTTTCTACATTTAGACTTGAATTAAAAGACTTATTGCACTTAAAGGCGCTTCTCTCCGTTTTCTCCCATACCAGGCCTACCTGAGACTGGAAATGAGGGGAAATCTCCCCGACAAGGAAAGAGCAACAAAAAGCTGACAAAGGTTAGAACCCCTTCTCACTCTATCCAAACTTAAAAACGAAGTCCTGCCTGGAGGTGAGCTTTAAAGCAGCAGTAAACCTGATAATAAAAAAAAAAAAAAAAAAAAAATGTTCCCCAGCACCGGTGACAGGGCTTCCATGTTCACCTTGTCTTTCTTCCCGGTTCGTGGGCTCTGGAGGTTTGAATGGCCGAGCCATGATGACGTCACTCCCGCACATGCGCACGGGAGTCACTTTTTATGGCACACAGCTCTGAAGGAAAGGCACGGGCATGCCGTTCCTTCAGAGCGCATGTGCAGGTGCTGCTACACAAGTAAATATCTTCTAAATGGTGCACGTTTAGGAGATATTTACAGCCTATAATAAGGCTTACCGTTAGGTACAAGTATAAAAACAGACTTAATTGACGCTTTAACCTACTGCACATTTCCCAAACAATCATGACAACCATCACCACTTAAAATGATAACCTTTTGAGTTGTATAGGACTGTCCCCAGGACGCATGGGGAAATAAGGATGTCTGGAAAACAGAGGCGTTTGTTTGTCCAGCTGCCATCTTGTATTGCGTTGAGCTTGGTGTGTTTGCACAGCTGCCACGTTTTCCTGAGCTATTGCTCTGTCATATTAAATCCCCCCAGCTGCTTGACTCAAAGCCGGGCCTTGGCACATGCTACTGCTCAGTCACAGTGATATCACAAGGCAGATAAAAATAACAGCCTTCCTCAGTTGCGTGTGCCTCAGCCTCCTCATGCCACAAGGGATCCAATCTGTTCTATTATGTATGATGATCACTTGACAAACTCGCTATAGAACAACAGGCTGCACAGGCACTGTCTATGCCAGCATCCTTCACATTACTGGCACCCCAACTATTCCTTCTATGCAGAAATCACACACTGGCTTTGTGACAATATCTCCATCCTCTCAGTCATTGTGGAGGAAATACTCTCTAGGGACTGTAGCAGAGTACCAGGATGGGGAAGGGGCTCAGATATAGAATATAGATAGAGGCTGCTGGTGAAAGATGGTAGAATGCCACTGATGGGTTCCCGCTGCTGTCAATCAAACTCTTGTGAGGTAGGGGTGGGGCTTACCGGCACTATGTATGTGTCTATGGCACACAGCCCAGATTAGGAGCGTGGCAACACAGGTGCCCCCATAGAACGGCTTGTTAAGAGGGCACTTATAGGAAGAAGAAAGCACAGGTGAGGGAGGTAAGGGACCACTGTCTGCAATACCATTGCACAGAGCAAGTAAATATAACATATTTTACCACAACAATTTGTTTACTATCACTTTAAAGAGCCTAAATACATAGCTTGATAGTTTCAAATCTTTATCTCCAGCAATGTGCTCAACAGCAGCTGTGCTGTATACCTGCAGTAACAAGTACCTTTCACCTAGGTAGTATCTAGTAGTTTTGATTTAAAGGGCTAGTCCACCCATAAATCAATCTGTTTCCAGCCTGCAACCTCCTTTTTGGGCAGGAGAAGTCTGCTGGATGCTTTAAACTCCTCCCACGTGTCATGCAAAACACAATATATCTAATTGTTTGGTAAAATATAAAAGATATTGTTACACAGAGCAAATAGATACCTAACATGTCACGCTTTAAAATTGTGCATGTAATGGAATGGTGACAAACTATGGTATTTAAAAATCTCCCTAGGCGACACTTTCAAAGCCTTTACAGGTTACAAGCTTAGAGTTACACAGGAGGTCTGGAAGTAGAATTATTGCTCTCTCTCTGACATTCGCCGTGATACATCACATGGGTGGTGTGATCATCATTTACGTATTGACAGATGCGTGCATTTGCCTTTACGCGCAAGTGTGGTGGGATGGGGGCACTTAATTTTTTTATTATTTATTTTATTTGGATTTTTTTATTTTTACACTGTCTCTTTAATTTTTTGAACATTCCTTGTGATAGTTTAGGCCATGACAGGTCCACTTTATGGAGAGACCTGAGGTCTATTAGACCCCAGATGTCGCCTCTGCCCTTAAAAGCATTATATCACACTAAGATCAGTCTGATCCAATCAGTCTGATCCAATGCATTCCCAAGCAGGTAATGGCTTGTAAACAAAAGACTGAAACATACTTCTGGTTTCTCATACTATAGAGATGAACAGGGAAGATCTGGTCCCTGATCACTTCTATGGTAAGCCGGGATACTTCACGAAGTAGGTGGGTAAGTGTCTTGTAGTACATTCCCTGCTGTGTATGATGTTTTCCAGCTGATGTTTGACAGACGTTCCTCCATCTACTGTGGGCAGCTGGCCTGGCTGCTTACCATTGTCCTGGGCTCCTCATAGAGTTGGGAGAGCCCAGGAATGGCGGAGGGAGGGAGGACCCTTCTGAGCCCTGCAAAAGTGACAGCTGCTCAGATCACTTTACAAGAAAGCCGATTTCTGCCTTTAAAAACTGCAGTAGCAGCCATGATCCTGGTATAAGCACTTGCCGTCCAAGACAGCTAAGTCTGAATAAACAGGTCAGTAGCAGAAAAATAAAAATGTTTATGATGAATCCATACAGGACCTAAAGCTATTAAGGTGTATCTAAACCCAAAAACTAAAATGTAATGTATTGCAGCTGACCAGTCCTGGTATGTGGCTGCATTTGTTTTCTTTAAGTTTTTTCACCTGCCAGTACAACACTTACTGTTTTAGAGTATCAACACTCACTAACCATATATCTATGATTACCCTGATTGATCACCTGAGTTGGACTACAGACACATTGCCCTCTCTATCTTCATAACGTAGAGGAATGCTCCTTCGTAGCTCACAGAAGATAGCTGATAACACTGAGATTTCAGTTCAGCTCAAGGAAGTCACAAGGACACTGGATTTCTGGCAGGATCAAAAGGCATTTATGTATACTTGTAGAAAATGAAGTTGGCTTAAAAAAAGAAAATAGTTTTACAACACTGGTAACCCCCAGAAAGTGACCTTGGTGAGAGAGCATAGTTCCTGAAGAAGAGAGACATTTTCCCTCCTGGAACAGGCATTGTGTGTTGTTACCTCTTAGGTTATGTAAGTTGTCAGCTGTAATTAATATATGTGTGTGCTCCAGAGAATCCCGAACGCCTCTTGCAATATTCAAGATCACGGTGGTACTCAGGCCTTTATATTCTGACAACACAATGGCAGATAATCACAGGAAGGGGGGGTCCGTCTGATTCAGACTGCGAAGGGCCGACGGCTTCCTCCCTGGCTGGACGGTTCATGAATCGGTCAGAGGGATAAAGTTTCTGCCTGTGTCTCTTTTTGGCTGGCCGCAGATTATTGCTTTATCCCTGGGGTGACAATGTTCCATTTTCTTCATACTGGAAGCCCACAGGAACGCACAGTTGACACCATCAAAATGACTTTACTTTCAGTGTTGTAATTCTCTGGTGTTTATCTGCTGGTGTTCGGGAAAGAGGAATTGTATCTCACAGATGTTAAAGGTACATTCCAGTCAAAGGTAACAAAATGGCATTTAAAGTAGACCGGTCATTAAAGCTATAAAGGCATAAGAAATAAAGGTGCACTCCAGGCAGATATAAAAACAATCAATGCTGTTAAATATTCATTAAAATGAAATTTATCTTCAAAAGTGAAGTACTGGGGAAAAAAACCCATAAACTTACATGCTCACCTAGGTGGATGTAGATTCGGTCCGATGCAGCATCTGTTCCCCACCACCTTTAAGATGGACAACCTAGCAAAGACCGGTGATTGCTCGGTTTTTGCTCTTCAATGAGCAGAGACTGTCAGTCACCGACTCTCTGCTCTGCCCTTCCAGCGCTCACTAGATCGCTGGGCTGTGGAGGGGGTGGCTGGCTCACACTCCCAGCAGCTCTGTGAGAGGCTGAGCCAGCTGCTGGTCAGGAATCTGGGTGGATCCTGACTTTAACGTTAGGATCTCTCCAGAGTCTGGACTGGCTGAGTGGCATCAGCTGACAGGGGACTTTAGCACATTGGCCGATCATGGGACACAGGAATGCAGAACAAAGTGTACTCCTGTGATCCGCAGAGGAAGTAGGGCCAATAGAGCTTTGGTCCTACTTCTAATTTAAGTACCTGAAACTGTCCTTATAACAGCCACCTGCAATCCCCTGCATTCACATTGGGGGACAAAGGGCACTGTAAGCAGCACTCACAACGGGAGCCAATCAGATCTATGTCAACACATGCACACACACTTTCTCTCTCTCCTGGTCAGAAGTTGTGGAACACCTCCATGTTTCCAGTACTCTGAAATTAAACATTTTTGACTCATTAAAATAGTTCTAACAGCTAGATTTTTTTACCGTAATGCATTCACAGTATTTAAGTAAAAAAGTCTTAGTATTTCTCCTCTAGATTACATTTTCGCAAATAAATATATGACTTCATTTTTATATAGAATGGCTTGCTTTATGCTTTATTTTCATAATGCATTGAGACATTAAGCTGCGTAAATTGCAAATAAAACAGGAAAAATTGGAGTGTTAAAAAAAGTGCGTGTGTATATGTATATTAATTTATATTTATTTAGGTCCATATATATATTTGGACACAGGCACAATTTTAGTTTATTGAGGTATTTACCAAAAGATATTAAAGCTATATTTATATAATGGATATGGACTGAAAGTGCACACTCTCAGGTTTAATTTGAGGGAATGTACATCCAAATTGGAGGAAGGGTTTAGGAATTACAGCTCTTAAGAGTAGTCATCCCCCCTTTTTAAAGGGACCAAAAGTAATTGGACAGTTGAATATAATCATAAATAAAAGTTTTTATTTTTAATATTTTGTTGAGAATCCTATACTGGCAATGCCTGCCTGAAGTCTGGAACTCATGGACATTACCAAAGACTGGGTTTCCTCCTTTCTGATGCTTTGCCAGGCTCTAACTGCAGCTGTCTTCAGTTGTTCTTTGTTTCTGCCTTTAGTTTTGCCTTCAGCAAGTGAAATGCATGCGCAATTGAGTTGAGATCAGGTGATTGACTTGGCCATTGCAGAATATTCCACTTCTTTTCCTTCAAAACCTCCTGGGTTTCTTTTGCAGTGTGTTTTGGATCATTGTCCATATGTATTGTGAAGCGCCGTCTGTAATGTACATGTAAGATTTATTGTAACGGACATGTAAGATTTGAGTGGAAATATGGAATCATAGCCATGACAGGTTGAGTAGATTAGATTATGTCAGGCCCTTTCATTGCAAAGGTGTGTGCAGGAACAGTCTGGTAATTAAGGATGTATATTGAGCCCCTGGGCAGTAGGGAAATTAATAGATGGTACAAACAAATGGTCTGGGGTCAGATGTGTATGTATACACAATTCCTCAATAGGCCTTACAGACCCAATCATCATTTAGCATCAATTAGTCTAAAGCCAGGTTCCTGGAGGTGACAACTTTGTGTTAATGAGATTATCACCTGCTGGGAAACCGGTTTAGGAATTTGTTATAGGAGACAGGATGGCTAGGGTTATGTATTCATCAAAGGAGTATGTTTAATCTCTTATAAAAGATGAAATATTAGTTGGAGAGAGATGGAAATGCTTCCTTCTTGTAGGCCATTCTGTACGCTACATTTGCATATGAAAATCATATTTGTGGCTTGGGGAGAAAGCCAGGAAAATGCATCGAATGGTTAGATGACGCGGGGGTGCGACAGTCGGATGGTGTTTGGTACTGTTGCGATCGGGCTGACGCGCTGGTGTCAGAAATCCAATCCCCGACTTGGTGTTCAGGCCAGTCTCGGTCCAATTGAACTTGGGCAGGTCCATACACAGTACCTCTTGTGGGCAGGTCAGGACCACCTCCCCCAGAGTCAATTGGCCGAAGACTAATGTCCCGCCCATGTCCAAATCGCAATAAATTGAACGCACGGACATTTGGACAGGGTGATCCGTACGGAGCTGGTTCGATTGACCAATGGATTGCTGAGTTTCTGGCTTGCTCCAGCCACAGGGTAAAGTGTTATTCTGTCTTTTTATTCCCTTTTATTTTATAGTAATTAGTCATTTGTGTGTCTTCTTATATCTTTTGTATTTATGTAACTTTTTATATTTTGTACATATTTTATGCACTGCCCACTTTGGGAAATTAAATCTTAAAATTAATTAGTGAACTTCTGTGTATTTAAGCACGTGCTCATATCTTCGGAGAGACTAGATCGGAGAGATTAGATTGGGTTATATTGTATTGTATTTTAGTGCCTTTAAAACGCTCGGTTAAGCTCATTGCCAATCTGTATGCAACTGCACTGTGAGTGGGCAGATTGCACGCAGATTGCAAAGGTACCAGATCTGCCAGACGGAGATCTGTGTGTGTGTGGTGTCTCAACAGACCGTTCTGTGTATAAACTGTTGGGTGGTGGCAGGCTACCTTTGTGGTGCGTCTGGTGTGGGGGTGTGTGGACAGTGGAAGGGTTATCAACACTGGGGTTCAAGCTAGGATAGCTGAAGGGACCTTTAGAAGGGTGTGTGATTACTAAGCTGGTCCTCAACTCTAATCAGGGCACCTGGTTGTATGTAAGATCCTATCTGCCAGTGTGTGGTCAACCAGCTGGATTGGAGTCTCCATCTGGTGGTGGCCAGAGGTAGTGCAGGCTGTGAAAAGGTATCACGGCTGATCTTATATACGGTTTGAGAGATTTAAGTGTAAATCCCTTTATTATCCCCTCTTTACCACCCTGTCGCGGCCGCACGCGTGCGTCACGGTTAGCTAGTCGCTGTGGGCGTGGCGTGTGGTGGACACGTGACAGGGTGATCGTTTAACGGATCCTTGACAGCCGTCCAATCAACTTTGCTGCATTTGGCTGAATCTGGGCAGACAGTACAGTGGGGCAAAAAAGTATTTAGTCAGCCACCAATTGTGCAAGTTCTCCCACATAAAAAGATGAGAGAGGCCTGTAATTGGCATCATAGGTAGACCTCAACTATGAGAGACAAAATGAGAAAAACAAAATCCAGTCAATCACATTGGCTGATTTGGAAAGAATTTATTTGCAAATTATGGTGGAAAATAAGTATTTGGTCACCTACAAACAAGCAAGATTTCTGGCTCTCACAGACCTGTACCTTCTTTAAGAGGCTGCTCTGTCCTGCACTCATTACCTGTATCAATGGCACCTGTTTGAACTTGTTATCAGTATAAAAGACACCTGTCCACAACCTCAAACAGCCACACTCCAAACTCCACTATGGTGAAGACCGAAGAGCTGCCGAAGGACACCAGAAACAAAATTGTAGATCTGCACCAGGCTGGGAAGACTGAATCTGCAATAGGCAAGCAGCTTGGTGTGAACAAATCAACTGTGGGAGCAATAATTAGAAAATGGAAGACATACAAGACCACTGATAATCTCCCTCGATCTGGGGCTCCACGCAAGATCTCACCCCGTGGGGTCAAGATGATCACAAGAGCGGTGAGCAAAAATCCCAGGACCACACGGGGGGACCTAGTGAATGACCTGCAGAGAGCTGGGACCAACGTAACAAAGGCTACCATCAGTAACACACTACGCCACCAGGGACTCAGATCCTGCAGTGCCAGATGTGTCCCCCTGCTTAAGCCAATACATGTCCGGGCCCGTCTGAAGTTTGCTAGAGAGCATTTGGATGATCCAGAAGAGGATTGGGAGAATGTCATATGGTCAGATGAAACCAAAATAGAACCGTTTGGTAGAAACACAACTCGTCGTGTTTGGAGGAGAGAGAATGCTGAGTTGCATCCAAAGAACACCATACCTACTGTGAAGCATGGGGGTGGCAACTTCATGCTTTGGGGCTGTTTCTCCGCAAAGGGACCAGGACGACTGATCCATGTACAGGACAGAAAGAATGGGGCCATGTATCGTGAGATTTTGAGTGCAAACCTTCCATCAGCAAGGGCATTGAAGATGAAACGTGGCTGGGTCTTCCAACATGACAATGATCCCAAACATACCGCCCGGGCAACGAAGAAGTGGCTTCGTAAGAAGCATTTCAAGGTCCTGGAGTGGCCTAGCCAGTCTCCAGATCTCAACCCCATAGAAAACCTTTGGAGGGAGTTGAAAAAGTCCGTGTTGCCCAGCGACAGCCCCAAAACATCACTGCTCTAGACGAGATCTGCATGGAGGAATGGGCCAACATACGAGCAACAGTGTGTGCCAACCTTGTGAAGACTTACAGGAAACGTTTGACCTCTGTCATTGCCAACAAAGGATATATAACAAAGTATTGAGATGAACTTTTGATATTGACCAAATACTTATTTTCCACCATAATTTGCAAATAAATTCTTTCCAAATCAGCCAATGTGATTGTCTGGATTTTTTTTCTCATTTTGTCTCTCATAGTTGAGGTTCACCTATGATGCCAATTACATGCCTCTCTCATCTTTTTAAGTGGGAGAACTTGCACAATTGGTGGCTGACTAAATACTTTTTTGCCCCACTATATATCTCTAAACACTGCAGAATTCATCTGGCTGCTGCTGTCATGTCATCAATAAACACCAATGACCTAGTGCCACTGGAAGCCATGCATGCCCATGCCAACACACTGTCTCCACCATGTTTTACAGGTGACGTTGTGTGCTTTGGATCATGAGCTGTTCCAAGCCTTCTCCACACTTTTTTCTTCCCGTCATTCTGGTACAGATTAATCTTAGTTTCATCCGTCCAAAGAATGTTTTTCCAGGACTGGTCTGGCTTTTTTAGATGTTTTTTGGCAAAGTCTAATCTGGCTTTTCTATTCTTCAGGCTTATGACTGGTTTGCACATTGTGGTGAACCCTCTGTATTTGCTCTCGTAAAGTCTTCTCTTGACTGTAGACTTTGACAATGATACGCCCAACTCCTGGAGAGTGTCCTTCACTTGTCTGGATGTTGTGAATGGGTTTTTCTTCACCATAGAGAGGATCCTGCGATCATCCACCACTGTTGTCTTCCATGGACGTCCATGCCTTTTTATGTTGCTGAGCTCACCAGTGCATTCTTCTTTCCTCAGAATGTACCAAACTGTTGATTTGGCCACTCCTAATGTTGCTGCGATCTCTCTGATGAATTTGTTTCATTTTTGAATCCTCACAATGGCCTGTGTCACTGGCATGGACAGCTCCTTTGAACGCATTATGTAGGTTCACAGCAATAGATTCCAAATGCAAATACCACACTTAGAATCAACTCCAGACGTTTTACCTGCTTAATTGATGAGGAAATAACAAAGGAGTAGCCCACTCCTGGCCATGAAACAGCTTTTAATTCAATTGTCCAATTACTTTTGGTCTCTTGAAAAAGGGGGCTGGCTACTCTTAAGAGCTGTAATTCCTAAACCCTTCCTCCAATTTGGATGCACATACCATCAAATTAAACCCGAGAGGGTGCACTTTCAACCCATATCCATTATATAACTATAGCTTGAATATGTTTTGGTAAATACCTGAAAAAAAACCCTAAAAACTAAAATTGTGCCTGTGTCCAAATATATATGGACCTAACTGTATATTCAGCGGGTAAAATAAGTACTGAACATGTCACCACTTTTCTCAGCAACTATATGTCTAAAGGTGCTATTGACATGAAATTTTCACCACATGTCAGTAACAATCCATGCAATTCATACATATAAAGAAACCAAAACAAATAAGTTCATAAATTAAGTAATGTGTAATAAAATGGTATGACACAGGGAAAAAAATATTGAACACACTAACTGAAATATATTTACTACTCCGTACAAAATGTTGGTAATGACAGCTTCAAGATGCCTCCTGTATAGAGAAACTAGTCGCATGCATTGCTCAGGTGTGATTTTAGCCCATTCTTCCACATGGTCTTCAAATCTTGAAGGTTTCAGGGGCCTCTTCCATGAACTTTGATCTTTAGTTCTTTCAATTAATTTTCTATTGGATTCAAGCAGCTTTATTTTCTATTTTGAAACCAATTGAGTTTCTTTAGCTTTGTATTTGGGATCATTGTCTTGCTGAAATGTCCACCCTCGTTGCATCTTCATCATCCTGGTAGATGGCAGCAGATTTTTATCAAGAATGTCTTGGTACATTTTTCTATTCATCCTTCCTTCAATATGAAGTTTGCCAGTACCGTATGCTGAAAAAGAGTTCCACACCATGATGTTCCCACCTCCAAACTTAACTGTTGGTATGATGTTTTTGGGGGTGCTGTTCAGTGCCATTTGACCTCCAAACATGTGTATCACGCCATCCAAAGTGTTCAATTTGGTCTCATCTGACCAGTCTATATTCTCCCAGTATTTCACAGGCTTGTCTAAATGTTGTGTGAAAAATTTTAAACGAGCTTCAACATGCTTTTTCTTCAGCAATGGAGTCTTGCGTGGTGAGCGTGCATACAGGCCATAGTGGTTGAGTGCATTACTTATTGTTTTCTTTGAAATAATTGTACCTGCTAATTCCAGGTCTTTCCGAAGCTCTGCACAAGTGGTTCTTGGCTCTTGGACAACTCTTCTTCTTGATAATTCTTTTCACTCCTCTGTCAGAAATATTGCGAGGAGCACCTGGTCATGGCCGGTTTATGGTAAAATGATGTTCTTTCCACTTCCAGATTATGGCCCTTAACAGTGCTCACTGGAACTTTCAGAAGTTTAGAAATCCTTCTGTAACCAATGCCATCAGTATGTTTTACAACAATAAGGTTGGGAAGGTCTTGAGAGAGCTCTTTGCTTTTACCCATCATGAGATGTTTCCTGTTTGACACCTTGGTAATGAGACACCATTATAGGCAGTCAGTTGAGACTGAACCAGTTGATATTAATTTGCACTGACAAGGGGCAGGATTGATTTCTAATTACTGATAGATTTCAGCTGGTGTCTTGGCTTTCCATGCCTTTGTGCACCTCCCTTTCTTCATGTATTCAATACTTTTTCCCCTGTGTCATTCCATTTTATTACACATAACTTAATTTCTGAACTGATTTGTTTTGGTTTCTTTGTATGTTTGGATTGCATGGGTTGTTACGGACCTGTGGTAAAAAAATGTCCATACCACCTTTACAAAAATATTTACCTAGAAAAATGGTGATGTGTTCAATACTTACTGTATTTGTCCCTGTGTGTGTATATACACGCACGCACTCTCTTATTTTGAGCACTATTACTAAATACAACAAAAGTAAAAATAGTTTGATAATCCTTATGATTTGTGAAGATTACAGTTTAACAACTGTGTCTGTTTCACTGAAATGTGAGCTCATCCCTGATTTTTGTATATTCCTCATACTCTGCCTTCATATTGATTAAACATAATTGTGCTTTATCATGACCGACCCATCTAACAAATAGTGGTGGCACACCAGCAATCTTGTGATTTTATTATCATCTGGGCTTTTTTCAGCTGGAACGTGGTGGAACTATGTCAGCTACCACCGATGCTGGCCCTGTCCTTTCTCCTTATTTGCAAGTGATAATGCACCTCTCCCAGGGGCTCCATACAGACAGGGGAGTTAACCAAGCTTTATGCACCGTTATAATTCTATAACTTATCACAAGTGGCTTTTGTTAATTAAGAGCAGCCTCTGCTCCTTTCTTATGTTTGGAAGAGTGATGCAAGCATAGTGTTTGTATCCTCCTTTGTTAATTCCTCCCATGGTGTGTACTCAGTGCACTGTGTGGGAAAAACAAATCAAGGCTATGAGAGCTACTAGAGCCCGGGTGAAAGGTAAGCAGGTGGAAGATGATGGAGCTGTGAAAGAGGGAGGGAACGAAAATGAGGGCAGTGGATGGGGTGGGGGTTGGCCAGTGGACTGTTTCAAAGGTGAGGGATGAAGCACTGAGATTGGGATGGAGGATCCGAGGGCTGAACCTTGCACTCCTGAACCCTTCCATTATGTGTTACGCACACCTAAACCCTGCACCCCATGTGTAATACACTCCTGAACTCTGCACCCCATGCAAAACACACTCATGAATCCTGCACCCTGTGCAGAGTGCTCTCCTGAACTTTTCATTCTGTGCATAATGCACTCCTGAACCTTCTGCGTATTGCATTCCTGAAGCTTGCACCCTATGTACAATGCACTCCTGAGACCTACACCCTGTGTGTAGCACACTCCTGGACCCTGCATTCTGTCTATAATGCACTTCTGAAGTCTGCATTGTGTGTGTGATGCACTCCTGAACTGTGTGCATAACACATTCCTAAACCCTGCACTCTGTAAGTGAAACACTCCTATACCTTGCACCCTGTGTATTACGCAGTCCTAAACTCTGTAACCCATGCATAACATTCTTGAACCCTGTGCCTAATGCAATTCTGAATCCTGAACTCTTGAACTTTGCATTCTGTATATGATGCACATCTGACTCCTACATTTTGTATGTGATGTAGTCCTGAACCCTGCACCGTGTGTAACACACTCCTGTACCCTGTACAGAGTGCGCTCCTGAACCCGACACAAGGTGCGTAACATACTTTTGAACCCTGCATTCTGTGCGTAACATACTCCTAAACCCTGCACGATGTGCTAACACCCCCCTGAAATTTGTGCATAACACTCTCATAAATACCCTGTGCATTACAGAGTCCTGAACTCTGCACCCTGTGTGTAACACACTTCTGAACCCTGTGACTAATGCACTTATACACTTTGCACCCCATGTGTAGCATACTTCTGAACCCTGCATTCGGTGTGTGTTGCACTCTTGAACCCTGTGCATAACATACTCCTAAACCCTGCAGTCTGTGCGTAACACACTCCTGAACTATGTGCGGAGTGCATTCCCGAATCCTGCATTCTGTGCATAATACACTCCTGAATCCTGCATGTAATGCAGTCTTGAACCCTGCACCCTGTGTGTCATGCACTCCTGATGCCTGCCACTCTGTTACGCATTCCTGGTTTTTGGTCCACTCTTCTTTACAAATCTTCTCTAAATCCTTAAGGTTTATTGGCTGTCGCTTGGCAACTTGAAGTTTCAGCTCCTTCCACAAATTTTCTATAGGATTAAAGTCTGGAAACTGGCTAGGCCACTCCTGTGTTGCCTTGGCGGTATGTTTTGGGTCATCCTCATGCTGGAAGAGGAAAGAAGGCTCTCATTCAAGATTTTACAATACATGGCCCTGTCCATTGGCCCCTCAATGCGGCAAAATCAGCCTGTAACTTTAGCAGAGAAACCACCCCAAAGCCTAATGTTTCCACTTCCATGCTTGACTGTAGGAATGGTGTTCTTAGGGTCAGAGTCTGCATTTCAATTCCTTCAAACACGGCAAGTCGAGTTAATGCCAAACCGCTCAATTTTGATCTCATCTGACCACAGCACTTTCTCCCAATCCTTCTCTGAATCATGTAGATTGGCAAACTTCAGATGGGCCTGTACATGTGCCTTCATGAGGAGGGGGACCTTGCGAATGCCGCAGGATTTCAATCCATGGCAGCGTATTGTGTTACCAAAGGTTTGTTTGGTGACTGTGGTCCCAACTGCCTTGAGATCATTTACAAGCTCTGTTCCCTCACTATTCTCATTAACATCCCTACCCCATGAAGCAAAATTGTGCATGGAGCTCCAGACCGAGGGTGATTAATGGTTATTTTGTATATCTTCCATTTGTGAATAATCGCTTCAACAGTTGCTTCCTTCTCACCAAGCTTCGTGCTGTAGCCCATTCCAGCCTTGTGCAGGTCTACAATCTTGTCCCTGATGTCTTTTGACAGCTCTTTGGTCTTGGTCTGTTCACAGGTGTCTTTTATACACATATCGAGTTTTCACTAAGAGCACCTTCTTAAATTGACAGGACTAATCTGTGTACCACCAGCACATAGCCAGTCTGTGAGACCCAGAATTATTGTTGGTTGATAGGGGATCAAATACTTATTTTACTCACTGAAATGCAACTCAATTTTTAACATTTGTATCATGTGTTTTTATGGATTTTTGGTTGATATTCTTCTGTCTCTATCATTTAAAATACACCTAATAAAAAATATAGACCCTTCATTTCTTTGTAAGTGGGTAAACTTACAAAATCTGCAGGGGAACAAATAATTATTTTCCCCACTGTAGCTGCTGACTTATTTTTAGATTGGTGGGTGACATTCTTGTTTAACCCTTGGTTTGGAGGAAGCTGTATGTTCAGGGTTTTCCATGGATGGAGAAAAGACTGCACTGGCCAGGTCTTGCAGCAAAAAAGTTGTGCAACCCCCTTTTTCCTTACCAGAGACAGCAACGACCTCACAGATTGACAAAAGCATGCACTAAATGACTTTCCTAATAAAATGCTTTTCTCTTTTTATGTCAGGAATTGAATAAATATTTCAAATAATTTTTATTATATTTTCTATATTGAGAGAGACTTAACCTAATCTCACCTGCTTTGCTGAAAAAAGACTGTTGTTTACAGAGCTCTGTAGCCGCAGCTGAGGTTGCACACATAGCTGAGTAATCCAAGAATGACCCACCCCAATCATTCCCGATTCCTGTAATGTAATAGTCCACACAGAATTCCAATTTGAGAGATACAGTCTACAAGAAAAGAGCAGCTGCTATGATGTCCCTTTAGATAAACTATAGTGCTCTTTGTTATGAGTCATGTACAGTATTAAATGTTTGTAAAACCCCACTTTTAGTAAGCTAATTGGTAGGACGTCCATACATTCATCCAAACTGGTAAGGGTCAGACACAGGCAACATCAGTTTAAGCCCCCTAGTTAAGCACAATTGACATCACACTCACTTTGTAGAAATAAACATCAAATTTCAGCCCTACATCCACTTAATTACAGTAGCTATGCACTGTGTCTAAATATGTCATTGAATATACACCAGATAAGTCCCAGTGCTCCATAGAATGTAACAATTCTCCTTCCCTGCTGTACAAATCACTTGTGATGAGGGGTGTAGCTGTTACTCAGCTCTGTCAATATAGAGTGCTAGAGGGAACAGCAGGAAGCAAAATCTGTCCGTACATTTAGGTATTTTAAGCAAACTTATTCACAAATTGTAACATGCAGGGGCATGGGACTATAAAGAGATAAAAAAGTATGAAGTCTCAATTTGGATTTAAGATCTTATAATAATCTAAGGCAAAAAAGTTAACGATATGGAGGCGCCAATCAAATACATACCCACAGTCTGTAGGGTAAACTCACTAATTTGGCATACTGCATAAACAATTATGCCAGGGACAACTGAAGAGTAAGAAGCCTGGTAGTCATGGGGGGAGGTTGGCACTAATTGCTTGGCACAAAAAAAAACATTTGGGGAACATGCCGTACGCTGGCAGCTGTCCATCTAACTCTGTATATTTCCCATTATATTGCAATGACTGCAGAGGGTTTGTGTACCATGCCACAGCCAAAGTTAATCAAATGAAATGTACCGTAATATATTTTAGTAACGTTCCACATGTGTTGTGATTGACAATCATTTGACGCCATTCTGCAGGGAATTGTTTTACATGCTTATGTGATTTTTTTCTCCAGCGCTTTGCAGCGGGAACAAGCTTTTACCACAAGTATTGATAGGAAGGAGCACTAACACAAGGTATCAATGGTTTAGGATGTGCACTACAATAAATATTGCCTTTTCAGTCTTTAATACATACAAAACTCTTATGATATATTCCTAATGGTATATCAGGTAATGGTATCAGTGGCAAGATATTGTCAGTGTAAGAAAAGAGAGCAGGAACTGTAAGGATTAGGCATGGGCATATATGGTTTTAGAGAGATTACCTTTGGTGCAGTTACAATAAAGCCAACTGTACATGGAACGAAGTGAAGTAAAGCAACATACAAGGTGCTACTACCCATCAATACAGAACCCAATGTGTGAGTATATACCTGGTATATATACCTATACTATATGCCTCCACAAGCTGCTGCAAAATGCAAACTGTAAATGGAGTTGGAAATCCAGTAAAAACAGCACAGAATCCTTTATTGTAGACGTTGAGGTTAAAAGTTCCAAGATACGTGAAAACACTGATGTGTTTCAACCCTCAAGGAATCTTCGTGTATCTTGGAACATTTAACCCTAAAGTCTACAATAATGGATTCCATGCTGTTCTTTTACTGGAATGCCGACTCCATTTGCAGTTTGACTGCATACATGGATCGAATTTCAACATGTTCAGCAGGGACTTGACAAATTTAGATCCATGTATGGGCACTGTAATTAAACAGAAGTCTATTTCTGATTAAAAAAAAATTACCAAATGCAAAAATATATGCTAAAAAAACACCATACTTTCCCTTTATATAAAAAGATGTTCCATGGTACCATTTCCTACTGAAATTATTTTTCCCAGTCTCTGAAGGATAGGAACACTACATTATTTACTCACACATCAAATTTCAATTATGTAAGTCAAGTAGACCCCATCACCTTCCGGTAAATGATAACTCCCAGACCCAGAGGGTGGTAAAGGCTTTTAGATGTGACAGAACATCCTTTTCCCAAATGCAATGAACAACTCTGTGCTAAGCTATATTGGCAATTAAACCTTGATTGTGGTGTAATCAAAGATATGTAATATATTCAGAGACTTCACACATGGATCAAAGTGTTCCTGCTCTAGAATGGATTCACCTCAGCATTTATATTTGGAATAGAATTAGGCACTATTGGTAAATGGTTTAGAGGGGAAGCTGTTTAAAATAAGAATTTAAATGGGACTATTACTTCTCATTACTCATGCTCAGGCTCCTGCCTGGCTCAGCTTCCTTTATTGAGCCACCAACACAATTTCTGCTTAGAGGTGAAAAGCACTAAAACCCCTGAATGCTGAGAAAAAAATAAAAATTTCTGCCAGAGCCAGAGGAAGGAAACCTTTAAGAAGAGCTATGGGATAAATTAAATCTTACCTATAGTTGCCAATAGCAGAAATGTTGGGTTCTCTAAACAGAACCAGCTAAAGACCAACTCCAGCCAAGGCTTTTATTGGCATATGTGGCCCTGTTGGGGGTATTTCCCTTACTTTCAGCAAGGAAAGAAAATTTTCAAAAACCTCTCTTGCGACTTGTTCACACATGCACTTGGATTGCTCTTCGGAGAGCATCTGGCAGGCAGCGAGGAGGCGTTCTATCTCCCCCTCACCACCTACCTTAACCCCTTGATCCCCACGGTTGCAGGGTACTTGCAAAGCAGACCCATTCACTTGAAATGATAGAGGGTACAGTTCCTGCTGCAGCTGTGAAGCAAATAATTGCAGCCACTGCATCTGTGCACCCCTGGCCACTGCTGCAGGGTTTTACCAACTCCCCAACTGATAGTGTGAATGAACCCTAAGGGGAACCTGGGCAAAAACACTTTTTAGTAGATGAAAGATGAATTACAACCTTTTTTTGCTGGCCATGCTCTGTTCAAGTGATGACTGCACTCTGTATTTCTTGTACAGGCATTGCAAGGACAGAAAGTGAGGGAAAAATCTTTCCCCAGTAGACACTGCTGATTAATGAGCTGTTCAGGAAGGGAGGCATGTCAGACCCTGGGAGATCCAGGCTGCTGTGTTGCGTGAAAGAGCAGTCGGTCCGACTCTTTAGATTGCTGCAGCACAGGGTATTTAAACCCTTGCTGCAGCACATGCCAGTTAAGCAAAGAGTAAAAGAATATCAGATTTATTATTGTACATGCAGCCTGGGATTTAAAGTGTAAAAATGTCGCCACACTTTTTGAAGTGAGAGGACTACTAATATACAAACAGGATTTTTGATTTGCCTTTAAAATCCTTTTCATTGAGTACATTACAGGACACAGGATCATAGTCTTTAGACCATGGGTTATGCAGCTACCTTCAGGTGATTGGACACTGGAAAACAAAGCTGTGAGGACAGTTTTAGCATAACTCCTCCCACTCACCGCATGCCTCCATTTAGGAGCAAGAAATGAGGAGGGGACTAACAAAGGAGAGGGGACGGATCTGTGTCCTGTACTGTACTCCCAAAAAAAGATTTTACAGGTAAGTCAAAAACCCTATTTTCTTAATGTTACATTACAGGACACAGGATTTAATCTGATGCCACGGAATGTCCAAAAGCAAAGTAATGGAGGGGTGGGCAACACAGCAAACATCAACATGTCTATGTAACAAACTGGGAAACAGGGCTAGAAAACTCAAAAGGCAACCTGAAGCACCATATATCCGAAATTGGCATCGGAAGAGGCCTCAACAGCCATCTGGTGAAACGTAAGGCCCCTTTTACACAGAGGGTTCCATTGTGATCAGCAGGGGATCTGTCCTTCTGATCCCTTGCTGATTGGATTAGAGCAGGCAAATAACACATCTGGGCACAGTTAGCTTTGCTCTATGGGCGGCTGCAAGCAAATGGACTGTCCGTTTACACCCAGCTTTCTCTGATCTTCTCCACTTAAACAGTAGAGGACAGAGTTTTCTCTCTTTTAGCAGGCCTGATTGGACCCAGAGGTAGGCAGTTGCAAACAGACACAAGACCTTTTACACCCACCTATCCATAGGGATGAATGGACCTTCTGATCAGGTCCACCTGAAAAACTGACAGGGGGACCTAATCAGAACACCAATATGAAAGGTGCTTAAAAGTGTAAACAGAAGACCAGGTGGCAGCCTTGCAGGACTGGGGAACAGATGCCTCATGCTGAAAAGTCTATGAAGCACTGACAGATCTAGTAGACTGTGCCTCAAAAGGAACAGGAAGAACTTTCTCCACAGTCTATAGGCTTGAATGATGACCTTATTAATTAATCTTCCAATAATAGAAAGAGAGGTAAGATGTCCCACTCAGGAATAACAAGCACTGATTACTGGTCAACCTTGCATATTCCTCTTGGCGGGGTATAGTTCTCTAAGGCACTGCCGCTGTGCCAACTAATCCAGAAAGCTGCTAAATGGAAGCTGCAGTGGCTATGAGAGGCTTGCTAGAAGAGACTTTATGCAAAAGTTAGAAAAAAAATATAAAATAGAAGAAAAAAAGGTTGCTTTTCTCAGATCAAAGACCTTGTACAACTAAGGGCACAAACAAAAACCAGAGGCTTGCTGGGAGTGGATTATGCTAGGGGCTGTCTTTCTAGTTTTGTAGCTGTATAATCCATGGCTCAAGGCCCTGTGTATTAGTATTTAGGTAATTTATAGAAATGGCTACAGCCCATTCCAGTGCCTTTTCCTTTTAAATGGATGTTCAGTGAGAGCGTCTGCTTATGTTTTATTGTCATGATCAGTCTCAGTGTAATAATAAAAATGAACACTGCACTCCAGACATCCCTTTAGATGTGACAGTATCTCACAAAAGAATGAACATTGCTGAGATTATGACTTTCTATGCAACCGGCTGCATGTAATATAAACAGAACACAGATATTAAAATACGGTATGTGATACAGTGCCTTTATAAAGTATTCATACCCCTTGAAATTTTCCACATTTTGTCATGTTACAACCAAAAATGTAAATGTATTTTATTGGGATTTTATGTGATAGACCAACACAAAGTGGCACATGGTGAACTCACATGATGAACTCACATCATTGGCCCGGGTTGTGTCCACACTGGAATTTATCCATTGGATTGTGATTGCTCGGCTGAGCGCTATACACCTGGTGACTCTTTCCAATTGCAAGCAGCGAGAGGCTGCATTTTATCATATTCTCACCCATAGGTCACTGTCATCTGTGGCTGATGTCTATCAGTGCTGCATTTTTGTCAAGTTTAAAGTGATCATCTGCTGCTGTCAGTGCTATCATTGCCATACCTTACATGATTTGACTGCCAGTGAAGATTATCACACAGGATTATATGTGTCAACATTGAGTATATATACCTTCAGATTGGTGGACTGCCATAATCATGATCATTTGGATCTTTCATGCTGATACACAATTTACCTGTGGCTACTCAGGGACCTCTGTGAATTTGCAACTCTATACTGTCATCCAATTGCAGTAATATTGCACATGACATGATAGTCTCATCGATGAGGCCTGCAGCTTATATAGCCCCATTCTTATGTTATGCACATTCCAGTGTTTATGGTTGGTATGTCTGTCTGCCCGGGCGGGTGTTTTTATGACATAACGTTGTCATTGTTTTACTCTTGTGTAGGTTGGAGGGACTATTTTTGCCATATTGATATCTTAGTGTTCAATAAATATAGTTCTAATCCACAGATTGTTCTCTTTGGGACTTCTTTTCTTGTGGGTCTTTACCTGCAAGCGGGTGTTAAATATCCTATTGGTCCTGAGGACACCACCTTAATTTTAGTGAGTCGGTCTATTCATTCATAGTATACTGTAGCATGGTTCCCCATTTTGGTTTTATCATTTTTCCATTCTAACACATGAATATGCTTTGATCTAAACCGTTCCATTGTAGCTCTGGCTGTGTGTTTAGGGTTGTTGTCTTGCTGCAAGGTGAACCTCTGCCCCGGTCTCAAGTCTTTTGCAGGCTCTAAGAGGTTTTCTTCTAAGATTGCCCTATATTTGCCTTCATCCATCTTCCCATCAACTCTGACCAGCTTCCCTCTCCCAGCAGAAGAAAAGCATCTCCAAAACATGATGCTGCCACGTTTCACGTTGGGTATGGTGTGTTCAGGATGATGTGCAGTGTTAGTTTTCCACCACACAAGGTTTTGCTTTTAGGCCAAAAAGTTCAATTTTGGTCTCATCTGACCAGAGAACCTTCTTCCACATGATTGCTGTGTCCCCCACATGGCTTCTTCCAAACTGTAAATGGGGTTTCTTACGGCTTTCTTCTTGCCACACTTCCATAAAGGTCAGATTTGTGGAGTGCAGGACTAATAGATGTCCTGTGAACAGATTCTCCCACCTAAGCTGAGGATCTCTGCAGCTCCCCCAGAGTTACTATGGGCCTCTTGGCTGCTTCTCTAATTAATGCTCTCCTTGCCTGGCCTGTCAGTTTACGTGGACGGCCATGTCTTGGTGGGTTTGCAGTTGTGCCATACTCTTTCCATTATTGGATGATGGATTGAACAGTGCTCTGTGAGAAGTTCAAAGATTGGGATATTTTTTTTTTTATAACCTAACCCTGTGGTTAACTTCTCCACAACTTTATCCCTGACCCTTCTGGTGTGTTCCTTGGTCTTTATGATGCTGTTCGTTCACTAATGTTCTCTAATAAACCTCTGAGGGCTTCACAGATCAACTGTATTTATACTGAGATTAAATTACACACAGGTGGACCCTATTTACTAATTAGGTGACTTTTGAAGGCAGTTGGTTCCACTAGATTTTTGTTAGGAGTATCAGGGTAAAGGGGGGCTGACTACAAATGCACGCAACACTTTTCAGATATTTATTTGTAAAACAAATTTGAAAATAATTTATCATTTTCCTTCCACTTTACAATTACCGTATTTTTCGCTCCATAAGACGCACCTGACCATAAGGCGCACCTAGGTTTTAGAGGTGAAAAACAAGAAAAAAAAATATTCTGAACCAATGGACTGCAGACACAGTACAGGGGATGACCAGAGACTGCGGACACAGTGCAGGAGATGACCAGAGACTGCGGATATAGTACAGGAGATGACCAGAGACTGCGGACACAGTGCAGGAGATGACCAGAGACTGCGGACACAGTGCAGGGGATGACCAGAGACTGCGGACACAGTGCAGGGGATGACCAAGAGACTGCGGACACAGTGCAGGGGATGACCAAGAGACTGCGGACACAGTGCAGGGGATGGCCAGAGACTGCGGACAGTGCAGGGGATGACCAGAGACTGCGGACAGTGCAGGGGATGACCAGAGACTGCGGACAGTGCAGGGGATGACCAGAGACTGCAGACAGTGCAGGGGATGACCAGAGACTGCAGACAGTGCAGGGGATGACCAGAGACTGCAGACAGTGCAGGGGATGACCAGAGACTGCAGACAGTGCAGGGGATGACCAGAGACTGCAGACAGTGCAGGGGATGACCAGAGACTGCAGACAGTGCAGGGGATGACCAGAGACTGCAGACAGTGCAGGGGATGACCAGAGACTGCAGACAGTGCAGGGGATGACCAGAGACTGCAGACAGTGCAGGGGATGACCAGAGACTGCAGACAGTGCAGGGGATGACCAGAGACTGCAGACAGTGCAGGGGATGACCAGAGACTGCAGACAGTGCAGGGGATGACCAGAGACTGCAGACAGTGCAGGGGATGACCAGAGACTGCAGACAGTGCAAGGGATGACCAGAGACTGCAGACAGTGCAGGGGATGACCAGAGACTGCAGACAGTGCAGGGGATGACCAGAGACTGCAGACAGTGCAGGGGATGACCAGAGACTGCAGACAGTGCAGGGAATGACCAGAGACTGCAGACAGTGCAGGGAATGACCAGAGACTGCTGACCTTTGGGGAGGGAGGGGGAGCGGGTACCTGAATTTGACAGGTGCCCTCTCCCACTTCCGCGGAGTTGCCTTCCCTCTTCTTCCCGGGCCGGCTTCTGTGACAGCCGGGTGCCCACTGCGCATGTGCGAGAAGCACTGCGCTTTGTGAATGGCCCGGCGCCTTCTGGGACCTTTCATGTGTCCCAGAAGACACCGGATCATTCACAAAGCGCAGCACATGCGCAGTGGGCACCCGGCTGTCACAGAAGCCAGCGTGGGAAGACTGTGCAGCGCTGGAGCGAGGAACAGGTAAGGCCCTGCAGGAGACAACAGCTGAGCGGCCGGCCCGGTATTCTGACATGGTGGCCGCAAAAATACCGGACCGGCCGCTTTATATTCGCTCCATAAGACGCACTGACATTTTCCCCCCTTTTTTGGGGGGAAAAAAGTGCGTCTTATGGAGCGAAAAATACGGTATGTACCACTTAGTGTTGGTCTATCACATAAAATCCCAATAAAATACATTTGTTTTTGGTTGTAACACAACAAAATGTGGAAAATTTCAAGGGGTATGAATACTTTTTCAAGGCACTGTAAATACCAATTACATGTAAAAAAAATGCAGACAAGGTGGGGTGTGTTTTATGGATAAAACTTCATTAAAAAAGCCTTTATTGACCCACTTGTTTCCTGGTATTTTTCAAGCATCTACTGTCTAACGGTACTACTTCTGCTGTCTTTACAGCTGGAAATGACTGCAGTGGACTTTGCTTGCTAGAAGAAAAAAATCAAAATGACAAAGTTTTAAACTCCAAAGGCCTTTTATTTTTATAAAATATGTTAGTATATATATGATATACACATTTCCTTCCATACATCCCTGTAATTATTAGTTCCCCCAGCCAGACATGTCACCAGCACTGTGAGCACTGCCTGCTGGACCATCCTATCCTCTATTTGGCCTATGACTGAGTGCTGGATTTGGCAAAATAAAAATCTGTAGAAGGTACAACAACTGCCACAGAAGCAGCAGAACAGGACCTAAGCAGTGGTCCATATGAGGCAGGAAAATTCAGTCTCCCACTAGCTTATGAAAAACAGTTTCCTGATGCTTTACTGGCTAAATGGCTACAGTGCTGCTTCATTAGAGAGCTACCAAGGGCTTGGGCATATGAGTGCTGAATCATATCAGAACCATGGCTGTATGCCCAGAAATTCATACCTGATTCACCTTGATTATGTAAAATTGTGTAAAAAATGTGTGTATATATACAGACAGCATAAGAGCGAATGTTGCTGTATATGTTCTCCTCAGGGCACGTCTGTCTGACTCACATGCACAGCACATAAAATTGTCACCAAAGCTGACTGCAGGGCTTTATGGTGGATGTATGCCAATCCTCATTCACACTTTGGTGACTAATGGATGCATGGGAAAAGTCTAAAATGTGTTCAGAGAACAGGAACATGTTAATGGGTAGCTAAGGAATAAACTTTTAAAGTGTACATCATCTAACACTGAATATTTGGGGCTACTACCTGTCATGCTTTGGTCTGGGAGGAGGCTGTAAAATCCAAGTGCTTTGGGTAGAGTGGGATATACACTATACCCTGCACAGAAATTTTTCTTAAGCCAGACTGGTCACCACAAAACCTTGCCAACTAGACAGCTGCTCCAGTCTCATGTACCATGCATCGGAGAATGAACAAACTTTGACATGCCTGCTTCTTAGTTTAAGTAGTTGAGTTGTGGCATTTCCCCACATACCTCTGTACCAGTACCAGGGGCTCCCAAACTGTTGGCTTTCATAGTACCGAGTCAAACAGTGAGAAGGCCATTTTGTTGGTTGGAAGAGGATGACTACCATTTAGGTAAAGGCTTTCCGATTCTCTGCAATATTTTATTACTGATAATGCATCAGCACTTGCGCCAATAATTACACGAGTGCTCATATAGCCAAACACAGTGGTATTACTATAAGCCCTTGCTGGATTTTTAGTGGTTCAATCCTATCCCTGGGGCTGTATTATTTTTCACAAAATATACTAGCAGGCCACTTACCTGAGATAACCGCAGGCACACAGTGAGATGACTGTAGCAAGCAGGCATGTACACCCCTGATGGACTATATTTCACATTTGGCGGAGGACTGGTTAAATAACAAGAAATATTTTCAACCTATCAAGTGTTTGAGTGCAAACCAGGAGGTGAGGGGCTGAGGGTTAGTGCATAGGAGATGACCTGTTATAAGAGAACCATGGGGGCTGCCAATGGTGGAGTAAGTTGATCAAGCAGAGTCAGAGGTTGGAACTCCTTATTACTTTGTCAGTAATTCAAATTATTCTTGACAAAGCAACAGCATGACCGCCATGCTACCAGCATTTTAGGAGAGATCGGCCTACATTTTTCTCTTATGGCAGTTTTCCTGTATTCTCACTTCTAAATCATAACTACTATGAAATTAAGCAATGTAAATTGTATGATGGACATAAAAGCAGCCTTGGCCTCCAATTTTAGCTGTCCTGGTGAGATCAGGGATAGTTGCTCTTGTTTTATATCGGTGCCCCTTACTTGGAATCTTTAGATTCCTTTTAAAAAATGACCCTGAAGATTTATTAAATACTTTCATTTATACAATTTTAAGCTTGTGTACAGAGCCTGATTCATCAGATGGCTTTATGTTAGATATTAAAAAAGGGTGATTGGGCAGTTTTTGTCATGTGTTTGGACTGAAGAGAAGTCTGACAAGTTTTGGGCTGATGTGGAAATGTATGTTAATACCTTTAGTGATCTTCTGCTGTGCTCATGTTTTGAAGTGTGCTAGTTGATGGATCGATGAAGCTTCTCATTTATCCAGGTCATGGCATAGTTACTGGTAAGCAGTCACATTCAGTTGGCCTTGTTCTGTAATGTTAAAACCATTTAATTGCTTATCCACTCAGCTTCTTCAGATTTTAAGAAGCTGCTTGATTAAAGCACCACAAATCAAAAATGCTACTCAATTAATTTATAATATTCAAAGCAAACTCGCCCATCCATCCATGTCTCCATGCTTTATTTTGCTGAGAAATCACTTCCTAGCATTTCTGGCAGTGGCCATCTTGACTAAAGGCAATTGATGAATGTAACATTTCCTTCCTGGAATCCATCTGCCCTTAGCTCATGATGCAGACAGGAGAGTGCTTAGCTGAGAAAGCCCCTCCTCCCCTCCTGAAGACTCCTGGGATGTAAGACATCATTGGGCTAGGCCTGGAAAGCAGGAAATAACTGAAGAAATGTAAAAAAAAAATTAAATCTGAAAACCAGTAAATATGATATTTTCCTATCTATTTACTAATGCTAGCAGCATAAGGATTAAAAATAGTTAAAGTTAACTGAGAAAGTAAAGTTCCACTTTAAGCAGTAAAACATGTTCAACATTACAGAACAAAACCAACTGAATGCGACTGCCTGCCACTAGCCGTATTTTTCTGTGTGTAGAATATCTGCAAAGATGTATTGAATAAGCCAGGGCATGTCCACATTCCATTATCTGCATATGCTCCTGCAGTATTCCTACATTTCCTCTCTACAGCTCTTTGCAGAATATCTCCCACACCCCCGTAATATATATCAATCTAAAGAAAATCAACAATTTTTCTATGAAGTTTCCCCCGTAACCCTTTACCCTTTCCTAGTTCCAAAAAACCGACCTCTACTCTAAATAAGAACATTTTAGATCCTCTATCTGCTTTTTCTTTATTTCTGCCAAAGTTCCACTTTCTGTCCTGGAGCCACCGAAGGCACTGCTGTTAGCTAGATTTCCTACTTCCCTTCTCTATCTAGTCTTATAAAGAATTCACTAGTTACTGATGACAGTGTTATTGCCCTAGGTGTCACTGAGGAAGGAAGTGAAGGGACATCTGCCCAACTGAGCCACAAGGAACGATGAAAACACAACAGAGGATCCTAACAGAAAAGTAGAATGTATGGTTGCTGTTGCACTTTAAATGTCTGTGCTAGTCATCAGGAGGGAAAGAGTCGGGGGTATAGGTTTCTAACCTATTCTGAATATCCCTTATCAAGGGCTTTATCAAGGGATGAAGACTCTGAGCGGGAAATCTAGGCACTTAAACACTGGTTTTTTTATTGTTGTTAAAAGGAAAACTATGAGAACTCCGCAACTTGAGCTGTACTGAACATAAATAATTAAATATGCAAAGCTATATTAATTTCCCTTTATGTTTCTTCCCATAAAGTGTGTTATTACATAGGGCAGGATTGAACTGTCCCTTAACAATGGTTTGGTTTGGGGGTGACAGTGTTGAATGAATGAGGTCACTTTGTGCAACAACAGCGACTAATGGCACCTCAGATAGAGGCTCAAACTTCAAAATGGTTAATAAAACGACTTAATGGCTAAGAGGCATACGGCTTTATACCCTCCTAGTGGAAGCAGAACATAAGGCAAGATCTCCAGTAATGAAAACGCACAAACAGTGTCTGCTATCAGATATTATAAATGCCCTAAAGCTTCAATAGCTTTGAACTGAGTAGTTTTTACCAATTAAACTTGTTAAATTATAGATTTTTATATATAGATTCATTTTTCCCAAACTATTGTCATCTACTAAACATGAAATATATGAATGAGCTTAAGGCTCAATTGAATGTCATCTAGTAAGCATGAAATGTATGAACTTAAGGCTTAAAAGATTTTTTTTTTGGCTCTCTCCGGCCATGTTATCATATGATCAGCACTTGCTGCATGTGCTATTGCAGCTATTGTCCTCCCGGCCAGGTACCGCATAAAATGGAGAGATTAACGATTCAGGTGTAACGCCTGAAACTGCATGGCATGACTGAACGTGAAAGGAGGAGGCTACAGTGAGTCTCCCCAGCTTTTCACGTCTCAACTATTCTCCTGGATCTTGTCAGATGCTTGTCGTCTCACCACCCCTGTACGCTGACGCACTTCCATCTCTGGGTCTTCTTCCTTGATTTAAAAATAGGTCTGTCAGTTTCACAGGATTCAATTAAAATGTTTCTTTTTTTAGAAACTAATACAGATTTTCAGTATATTAATACCTAAAACAATGTAGTGGTGATTGTGTAGTGTTATATGTAATCGTTATCATTTGTGATGCCAAAGCAAAAAAAAAAAAACTGAATTTTTTCCAATATAATGATCTAAGTAAATCAAGAATGATGAGATCCAGCCACTTACGCTGTCAGAAACATCATCATTTTGGTTGCTCAGGATATTGACATAGTCCTCTCTTTTGAAGTCTGCATTGTCTTCTTCTTCATATTCTGTCTGATAATCTGACTCATCTAGAAGACAGGAGGGATAAGAAGGTTAACCTGATAACAGGACATGGCAAATCTGACAAATAATAGATAGATGGAAGACATCAGCTGCGTAAATACCCGTTACAGCTCCTCTACTTTATTAATGTGGAAGTTTATTTTTTTATTCCAGCTGGCTTTTCAGGAGAAAAATGTGACAAGGACATCACTGAAATAATAAATATATACCGTATTTATCTATCTACAGTGGATATAAAACATCTACACACCCCTATTAAAATGTCAGGTTTCTGTGATGTAAACAAATGAGACAAAGCTAAATCATTTCAGAACTTTTTCCACCTTTAATGTGACCTATAAACTGTACAACTTAGTTGAAAAACAAACTGAAATCTTTTAGGGAGGGGAAGTAAACATAAAAAATAAAATAATATGGTTGCATAAGTGTGCACACCCTCTTTTAATTGGGCATGTAGATGTGTTCAGAATTAAGCTATCACATTCAAAATAATGTTAAAATAGGAGTCAGTACACACCTGCCATCATTTAAAGTGCCTCTGATTAACCCTAAATAAAGTTCAGTTGTTCTAGTAGGTCTTTCCTAATATTTTCTTTGTCGCATCCTACAGCAAAAGCCATGGTCCGCAGAGAGCTTCCAAAGCACTAGAGGGATCTCATTATTAAAAGGTATCAGTCAGGAGAAGGGTACAAAAGAATTTCAAAGGCATTAGATATACCATGGAACACAGTGAAGACGGTCATCATCAAGTGGAGAAAATATGGCACAACAGTGACATTACCAAGAACTGGACGTCCCTCCAAAATTGATGAAAAGATGAGAAAAATTGGGCTGGGAGGCTGTCAAGAGGCCTACAGCAACTATAAAAGAGCTGCAGGAATATCTGGCAAGTACTGGCTGTGTGGTACAAAGACAACAATCTCCCATATTCTTCATATGTCTGGGCTATGGGGTAGAGTGGCAAGACGGAAGACTTTTTTTTACAAAGAAAAACATCCAAGCCCAGCTAAAATTAGCAAAAAACATTGAAGGTCTCCCAAAAGCATGTGGGAAAATGTGTTATGGTCTGGTAAAACCAAGGTTGAACTTTTTGGCCATAATTCTAAAATATATGTTTGGCACAAAAAAAAAACCTGCACATCACCAAAAGAACACCAACCATACCCACAGTGAAGCATGGTGGTGGCAGCATCATGCTTTGGGGCTGTTTTTCTTCAGCTGGAACTGGGGCCTTAGTCAAAGTTAAGGAAATTACGAACAGTTACAATTACCAGTCAATACTGGCACAAAACCTTCAGGCTTCTGCTAGAAAGATGAACATGAAGATGAACTTCATCTTTCAGCATGACAACGACCCAAAGCATACATCCAAATCAACAAAGGAAAGTCTTAACCAGAAGAAGTTTTGGAATGGCCCAGCCAGAGCCCAGATCTGAATCCAATCGAAAATCTGTGGGGTGATCTGAAGAGGACTGTGCACAGGAGATGCCCTCACGAGCTGACAGATTTGGAGTGTTTTTGCAGGGAAGAGTGGGCAAATATTGCCAAGTCAAAATGTGCCATGCTGATAAGACTCATACCCAAAAAGACTGAGTGCTGGAATAAAATCAAAAAGTGCTTCAACAAAGTATTAGTTTAAGGGTGTGCACACTTATGCAACCACATTATTTTAGTTTTTTATTTTTACTTCACTGTATCTAAAAGATTTCAGTTTGTTGTTCAACTGAGCTGTACAGTGCATATGTCACATTAAAGGTGGAAAAAGTTCTGAACTTATTTATTTTTGTCTTTTTTTTTTTTTACATCACAGAAACCTGACATTTTAACAGGGCTGTGTAGACTTTTTATATCCACTGCATTACCCAATTTGTTAAAACTGCTTTCTTGCAATTATTGGCTGTTGTCCAATGCAGCATATCATGAAGATGAAAGGAGATATTAACAATATGATTTAATCTAAAGAACATTACCCCTTTGGATGAGTAACAGATGCTTAAATAAATATATCCAGTATCTAGTGATGATTTCTTTTCACAGTGAAAAAAAAAATCAACAATTAAGCTCTATAAAATAAATACAACTCCGCTTACAGCCTACAGTTTTATTTTTTAATTGGAGATATAATCAGATATTTTTCATGTTAAGTGCATACTTACTTATGCATTTATTAGTGTTAAACATCAAATGTTCTATTACCTCTCACAAAGATCCATGTGACAATGACTGTTTTTTGTTTGTCCGGAAGGACAAAGCCATCTTTGTTCAGCCATCATCCAGGGTCAGCACCTGATTCCTGACCTGGGATTTCAGCTCTGATGCTATGCCATTTATTGCTGTGTTCACAAACATCTGTAGCAAATTACAAGATGAAAGGCGGGAACTGATTTGTGTAAAAGCTGCAATGTTACCTGGTAAATGAGTGTTACCTGGTAAATAGGAGTACCCTAAACAAATGTGACAGTGCTACAACCTCTGCTCCAATCCGGAAAGCTTATAAACCTGGTGCTCGGGCTAGGTTGTCTCTGTGTAACTCCAACAATGTGCAATCATCAGAAGAAAGTGGCACCACAGTGATATCAGCATACGGTCATTGTTTATTGAAAATGGTGAGATACAACCATAAAAGTACCAATGTGTTTCAGCCATTCAGGCTGAACTGAAATGCATTAGCACTTTTTATACTTGTATCTCACCACCTTCAATAAAGAATGACCGTTTGCGAATATCACTGTTCTCCTGGCTTTCTTCTGATGATTAGAACTCCTGTCTTGTTTCCTTACGGCTATCTGGGGTTCTGAGAGACTTTCCCTTAGGATGCAATTGCATGGGTGTTCAGCTCCAGTGCAAATCCCAGTGGCAACAATCTACTAATAATTGTGGTTGGAATTGATAGCTGTGATCTCAGCTTGAATCCCCACAGGTGATTTTTGTACCCAATCACTTGAATTCACATGCAATGAAAAGTATTTTAAAAAAAATCAAAGAAGAATGGGCAAAAATTTCACTTTTTAGATGTGCAAAGCTGGTAGAGACATCCCCACAAAGACTTGCAGCTGTAATTGCAGTGAAAGGTGGTCCTACAAACTAGTGACTCCGGGGGCTGAATACAAATGCACACCACACTTTTCATATTTCTTTGTAAAAATTTTTTAAAACCATTTATCATTTTCCTTTCACTTCACGATTATGTGATAGACCAAAATCCCAATAAAATACATTTACATTTTTGGCTGTAACATGACAAAATGTGGAAAATTCAAAGGGGTATGAATAATTTTTCAAGGCCCTGTAACTGTCCTGAAGATCATGCATAATGTAAATGTTCTTAGTTAAAGTTATATTATAGTCCCCCCTCCAAGTCTTCTAATCTGTTCCCAATCCAGTGGAGATATCGCTAACATGACTAACAAGAAAGGTAGCAACATTTGTGGCAGTCCTCAAAAAATACATTCCAGTTCCAGGACCCTACAAGATGCTTGCCCAGTGCTGGGAATGATTTTAATCCTTCAGTTTCCTTCACAGAAAAGTGAAGGATTGGTTGCTGCTCTCAATTACATTCCTAATAAGCATGAAATTCTCCCTTTTACATCACAAGCACCTCCAACAACTGGACTCCAAATCACTCCTTAAGAACTCAGAAATGACCAAGCCATTTTTCAAAGCTGGAATTATTGTTTGTTATATCTGGGCTCTTTAAACCCATTCTAAAGATAATGTAAAACCAGCAAATTCTCTCAGCAACATTATCTCAAAGTGACAAAATATCACAGCGATAGGATCACTCAAAGCACTGACCTGCTTTTTAAGTATCCTGTCCTCGCCTGTTTCAGTGGCAAGGCCTTGCTCTTTTGCCAGCCATTTATGCACTGCAGCATTTCCAGCAGTCTCATTCATCCAGCCAGTAAGAGAGCGACTCATGCAAGCAGGTGAGTATTTATCATTTTCTATGTCCTCCACAGTGACCCTGCTGCTATTGAATTATTGCCAGCGGTAGATCACTAATGCGACATTGCCTAGGGTCAGCTAATTTAAAATAAAAACAATCTGTTGCCTTTTTTGTAACGCCATCAGGTACACTAATTACATGTTTCATAACATAAAATATTTTACACTTTCTCTGCTTGTAGACTTTAGATATCTACTAATTAATACTGAAAGACTTAGAGAACAACTGGCTGTCTAAAAGCCACAGTGACACCTGCATGATGCATTTGTCTCATGACAGCATAGGGCAGCCCATTCACTTGAATGGGCTACCCTACACATGATAAATGTGCCATAGGAGCTCAGGAACAAAATTTAAGATCATGAGCAACATTTTTTGGCACTGAGCCAAGTGTGTTTTGTTGCTTTTTTTTTTTTTTTGCTTGACAAACACGAGATGGCTACCCACATTTGGGGTGCCATTAAGAAATAATTGTACAGTAAGCGTAATGTACATTTTGTACATGTGTTTCATGCATTTTTGAAAATGCAGGCAGGTCCCGAAACACTTAGGTGTGAATGCAACCTACGTGGCATAGCGAAAGAAGGAAACCTCCAGTCCAACAGTGTCAGGAGAACAAAAAAAGCCAATGACCAGACATTCAAGTTTGATACCTCAGTCTCCAATGAAGAGGTGCCTGTATTTGATGGAGGAATGGCGGGAGGAGGGGAAAGTACATGGTTGAGATGTGAGGTTCTAAAGGTCATTCCATGGCGTTTGGTTTTGCTATTGCAGTCTGTGCCTTTCTGCTCTGGTGACAACTGTATTTCTTATATGGGTCAAAGGGGCAAAAAATAAAGGAAAACCTCAACTTTGGGATCACAGTCAGAATACAAACCTGACAGAACATTTAACATCCCCACTCTATTCTAAATTAAAAATACAAAATGTGCCTGGAGTTAGGCTTCAAGTATACGCACAACAAAGGCAATTAATCCTCTATGGGAAATTTGTTGTGCATTTTGAATCAGTACACAATACAAAGTATAGGTATAATGTCAGATGCTGGAATGCAACAACACACTTAGAGGGCTGTGTTGGAACACTGGAGTATTCTCATGGCTGCACACGATGGAGAATTCTATTACGGGATAGATGGACTCGAGCCAGCCAGAACAGCACCAGATGTCGGCAGTTTTTTCATACAAGCTAATTGATGGTCTCTCTCCAATTGCTTAATGAATATGTTGGCTTAACAGACGTCTGCGTATAAATGGGTTTTTCTAAGAGTGAGGCAGTGACGCAGAGCCCTGGGGAGTCCTGAGAAACATGAAATACCCAATAAAAATCACTGGAGGAAGTAGTGGCTGAGAGATAAGATCTGCTGGGAGGACAGCAGAGAATCATGCAGAGGTTGACTTTGATCGATTGTTGTTGATGGGAAATGCTGGGAGGGGGAAGTGGTCCCTCTGGACAGCATGCTAGTAAGCCCAACCCTTACTAAAAGATTCAGGGAGTCTCCTCGTTACATCAGCCAGTTCCATATAAACTCATTACCACCCACTCAATCCAGTGCCACTTATGTTGAATTAAAATGGATCTTTATAAGGTTTTCCCACTGATTAACATTTTAATATTTTGGAACTATGATATGATTTGTAGGGCCACTCTAGCCCTGTGATAATGCATGTTGCTTGGCTTTTAAAATGTTAGCACAAGCAGGTTAGTCATTAGATGACCAACGTATAGTAGGCACACTCTGTTGCCAATACTTATCTTTAGCTCTGCACTGCATATTTCTAAAATGTCACTGATAATTGCCAACAATTCTGGGCTCCGTCCATAACCGTACAACCTATGGCATGCCCACATCACAGCAATGCAGTCTCACCATTGAGGCTCCAAACATTGCTCTGTTGGGAGGCAGGTGACATGCCATATTTTCTGTCATATTTGGGAGCAATGGGACAGAGCAGTGAAGAGACAATTAAAATAGTAAATACGGGCCTGTAGCCACCTGATTCCTGCCTGCAATGGGTTGTGCTCAATTTTGCCAAGTACAGTGAATAGCCATGCACACTTGTATACAGCAAATCTGCTGCATGTAGGGTTCCTGAAACTCAATCAGCTGCAAGTGCAGGAGGGGAAAGCAGGCTGTTTGACTGCAATGAGCATAGCACATTAGAGGTAAAGTTAGGATGACCTCTTAAACAGCTGTCAACGCCTATGCTAAACTGTGGTCATATAGAGTGGGTGCTGCAATTACTGACTTGTATTTCATGGTGCAGGCTCTTGACTTTGCTGGATACGGGCTCATTCACACTGCAACGCAGTGGATGTGCAAGCTGCTGTGGGTGTCAATATAATCCTAACGACACCCCAAACACAGCTCGCAAAGGCAATGCGTTTGCCTGCATCGGATGGCATGGTACCACCGTACCATGCCAATACAGTGCAGTGTGTTTTTGAAAAGTAGTGTATGCACTACTTGGTGGACTTGCAATTGTTTTATGTCACACAATATTTGTGCAATGGTTTATCAAGCACCGAATTTCACATAAATATATATTTAAGGTAACTTTAGGTCAGATAGGGTTGCGCTGAGTAAATAGGTACCTAACATGCCAAGCATTAAATGTGTACGTGCTTGCAAAATGACAACATACTATGGTATGCTGTATTTACCTGTCAGTGAGGCTTTAAAAGCGTCTTCAGTTTAGACTTGGCTGTAAATAATGGGCCTAGAATTATTGCTCTCACTTTGGCATACATGGCAATATGTAACACATGTATAGCAAGTTGCGTCGTACATGGATGCCCCTACTGGTGCGTTTACCTTCATGTGTGTATGCACATGGAGTGCTCTACTCTGATCACTCTACTAGAATCACAGATACTAAAAGTTTAAAAAAAACAAACAAAAAACTTTTCTTGCCTTTATGATTTGGTGACGGATTTGTTATTTCATTTTAGAATTTTGCACACAAGAAGGACTTCGGCTGATATAATCTTGTTTACTGTGGAGCAGCAGCATGACCTGTTTGACTTTACTGTTCATTTCTGTTAAAAGGTAAGCTCCAGTTCATCACTCAGAAAATTGATGTTGCGCTAATCACAATAATGCCACAGACATTCAAAGACAAATAGTGAGATGAAAAGACAATAGATAATACACCATAACATAATCAGTAAATGGAAGGAATATGGGAGTGAAGGGAAAAGTGAAATAATAAAGGTCCAAAAGGTGTAACAGACAATAAAAAGTGACCGTGGGCAAAATGCACAGAAATGATCAGGGAAAAATAAAATATTAACTAAATCACAGTAATATTTTTCTGTTTTATACTAGTTGCACTCTATATATGTTTGCCACATTTATTTATGGTATTTATATGGTCACCTATTAGCCGTTTTATGCCACATGGCCTTTTGATGCATATTGTGTTGTGATCCTTTAGTCGCATGGTCACATTTTTTGGCCTCACTGTGCGTTGTCATTCTTCTGTGATAAGTGGTTTGTCCACTTTTAATATTTAAGCACTTCATTTTGTATTTTTCACATTCTGCTCCACTTTCTCATTAGTTGTATTCACGTTATTTCATTTATGTTATGATGGACTCTAATGTCCCACTATTACTGTGATTTAGGTAATATTTCATTTTTCCCTGATCATTTACATGCGTTTTGCCCACGGTCACGGTTTATTGTCTGTTACACCTTTTGGTCCTTTTTGGACCTTTATTATTTCACTTTTCCCTTCACTCCCATATTCCTTCCATTTACTGATTATGTTATGGTGTATTATCTATTGTCTTCTCATCTCACTATTTGCCTTGAATGTCTGTGGCATTATTGTGATTAGCGCAACATCAATTTTCTGTTTGTTGTTTTCTTTTGCTAGTGGTATAGCCAGGTGTGTGCTGCTGTCCCATCTTTTCTAGTAGCGGCGCAAAAAGTTTTTTACATATTTTTTCCAGTTGACCACTATTAAATATATGAGGGCTGTTTTACCTTGCAAACCACTTGTATTTCTATGTAACTAGCCCTGAGATGCACATAGCCCTACCCACAAAACATAGCCTGGATGGTAACCTTTGCCATAGTTAACAATATTACTGGCAAAGCATTTTTGCATCCCCCCATGCAAATTTCAGTGCTCAGGTAAGGTAAAACCCCCACCCTTTAGATATTTTCTCATCCAATCCCTATTTTCAGTAAAAATAACATTAGTTATTTTTAATGCACACAAACACAATATATTTCCCAATTTTGTTGGTTAAATGTACAGTTGTGTCCAAAATTATTCAACCCCCACTGAAATTGAGTGTTTTGGCCAGTTTGACATTGCTTTTGATCATTCAGTCATCTTGCTTACATTTACATTAAAGAGGCACTTGTAGGTCAGACAAATATAACATAACAGTTATAATGAAATAACCACAAATGTCTTTTCTGTGCTCACAGCATTATCAGTTTTATTCAACCCCCAAGTGACATTCAATCTTAGTACTTAGTACAGCATCCTTTTACAGTTATAACAGCTTTTAAACGTGAAGCATAGCTTGACACAAGTGTCTTGCAGCGATCTACGGGTATCTTCGCCCATTCTTCATGGGCAAAGGCCTCCAGTTCAGTCACATTCTTAGGCTTGCGCACTGCAACTGCTTTCTTTAAGTCCCACCAGAGGTTCTCAATCGGATTTAAGTCTGGTGACTGCGATGGCCACTCCAAAATGTTCCAGCCTTTCCTCTGCAACCATGCTCTAGTGGACTTGGAGGTATGCTTGGGATCATTGTCCTGTTGAAAGGTCCAACGTCTCCCAAGCCTCAGGTGTGTGACGGACTGCATCACGTTTCCATCCAATATCTCCTGGTACTGAAGAGAATTCATGGTACCTTGCACACGCTGAAGCTTCCCTGTACCTGCAGAAGCAAAACAGCCCCAAAGCATGATTGACCCTCCACCATGCTTCACAGTAGGCAAGGTGTTCTTTTCATCATAGGCCTTGTTCTTCCTCCTCCAAACATAGCGTTGATCCATGGGCCCAAACAGTTCTAATTTTGTTTCATCAGTCCACAGAACACTATCCCACAACTTTTGTGGTTTGTCCACATGGCTTTTGGCATACTGCAGTCGACTCTTCTTATTCTTTGGAGACAGCAAGGGGGTACGCCTGGGAGTTCTGGCACGGAGGCCTTCATTACGCAGTGTGCGTCTTATTGTCTGGGCTGAAACTTCTGTACCCACATCTGACAAATCTTTTCTCAGTTCCTCAGCAGTCACACGGGGACTTCTCTCCACTCTACGCTTCAGGTAGCGCACAGCAGTCGAAGTCAGCATCTTCTTTCTGCCACGACCAGGTAGCGTTTCAACAGTGCCCTTTGCCTTGAATTTGCGAATGATGCTTCCTAAGGTGTCTCTTGGTATGTTTAACATCTTTGCAATCTTCTTATAGCCATTGCCCTTCCTGTGAAGAGAAATCACCTCTTCTCTTGTCTTCCTGGACCATTCTCTTGCCTTCACCATGTTTGTAACCACACCAGTAAATGTCTAGAAGGAGCTGAGTATCACAGTCATTTTAAAGCTGCCTAATTGGTGCTTATTATGCTTGATTGCTGCTCGGTGACATCCACAGGTGTTTTCAATACCTGATGGAAAGCACCTGTATGAACCTCTGTTCTTCAGAGTGGTAGTCTTTAAGGGGTTGAATAATTGTGGCAATGAAGAAACCACATAAGAACCATTTACTACTGTATTACATAAACAATTGATGTCATTTTAGTTGCATTTGGGTAGTTACAACGTCCTTGTAGGATTTGATTCTGAATACAATTCCAAATGTACACTATAGTCCCTAAACCCCTTTACAGCATTGGGGGTTGAATAATTTTGGACACAACTGTAAACCATGCGGTTGTGCTACGTTAAAAGATACCACATTTTGTCAAGCCTAAATATTGTCCACATCCTTGAAATGGCGACAAACTTTGGTACCCAAAATTGTCCACAGGCGACGCTTTAAAAGCCTTTATGGGTCATCGGTTTAGAGTTAACCATGAACAGTCCCACTATAATTATTGCTCTCACTCTGGCATGTGTGGGAGAGTGTGGAAGTAATCGGCAGGATTTACAGATGAAACACACTTCTGGCTACTATAGCACCCGGGGGAGTGTTTAAAACCTACGCTGTCATTGATTTAAGCCTTAAGCAGCCCACAGTTGATTTGATGTTCTTTCCACCACAGGAAGAAAAGATTGATTGAATGCCTCCCGCAATGCTATTGTGTTCTGCTGGCAGGGAGCCTTCCCGGCCGAAAGAACACTATTACTGCTAGTGGCTATAGCCCCTGGCAGTAACTCCATGTAGAAAAATCCAACAGGCTGGTTGTACCCAAGTTGTTGGATGGATCAACTTGGATACAATCAGCCTGGACACACATGGATCGAATCTCAGATGGTCCCTCCTGAACCAGACGAATTTTGATCCATGTATGGCCGGCTTTACTTTGGTGGCAGTGAAAAGGTTAAACAACACAGCTAAGCCATAGATTATACAACTTATTTTACTTCAACCATCGGTGGAAGGGAAAAAAATGGCTTGATTCCCCCATCAACACAGTCAGTGTTGATAGGGGAATCTCTCCTGCAGTAAAAAAAATCTCTCCTGAAGTGCTATTGTATTCTGCCGGCAGAACACAATGATCACTGCCGGTGGCTATAGCCACCGGCAGTGATCACATGCAAAAAATCTGACAGGCTAGTTGTAGTGAAGTAGAAAGATGGATCGACTTAAGTACAACCAGCTTGCCAATAGATGGATTGAATTTTGGCTGGTCCTTGCTGAACCGGCCAAGATTCGATCCATCTGTGGCTGGCTTAAGTCACCTTTTGGTCCTGCATGTGAATAGATAGTGAAATAGTAGCAGAAGATAAATTAACTTATATACCACTTCTCTCCTCTTGGCAGGAAATCAAGGGTTAACACAAGTTCTATTTAAAATATGTTTAAACTTTTTTTTTTTTTCTAATACAAAACTGCATTAATTGGTGTTTTTTTTGTATATGTGTCTGGAGTTAAACTTTAAAGGAAACTTTTTCTGAGAAGAAAATAGAGGCTGCTGACATCTGAATATGAGGTGCAAGGCTGCCTCCAGCCCCAATACCTTTTAAAGAAGAATAGGAAAAATAAGCTAGAGGAAGATCGATCAGGACTCCTGATCTGTATACTTGTACTGGGTCCATGACTCACACAGCTTTGAAGACAGTGGATCAATATAACAGCCAGGCAACTGGCAATTTCGCATAAAGAGATCAGAAATGCCTGTCAAAATATTTGTACATCATATGTGTCCGCGGTGGCCTGAGGTTTGTGTGCTCAGAGTCGCCTTACTGCATGCTTCCAGCACACCCACCAAGCTGTCACTGACAGTAGTCACATCTTCTGATCAGGAGGCAGTGAGACAGGCTCCTCATTAGGTGACCGCTGTAAGAGCCGATCACACTCATCACCTGATTGTGATGCTGCTTCTCCTCCCTGCATGAGGCCCCGTTCACACCAATGCGACTTTGTAACGGAACAGGACCCCGACTGCACTAGGGTATTTCCGTTAGACTCCCGCTTCCCTGTCCGAACACAGATCCACAGACCCCACCGCTGACCATACAAGAGGAGACAGCACCAGACTTGAAGGAAAACAGGAGATAGACTGCTTTTTTTTTTAAACACAGACACAAGATATATACACAGGGCAGGGCAATACATTTAGTCACAAGAGACACACAGCAGACACCCCCCACCAAGCCAATATACAAACACATACATCCCATAATAGTTTGCTCCCCAGCAAGACACACAATAGAATAATGGGACAACCACATGGCATTAAACAATGAACAACCCTCTACACAATAGCAGGACATTTCACCCTGCACCCAGAACAGGAACAGGGTGACTTACACATAAGAGGAATATGGGAAGCTGAGACAGGGGTCTCCCCACCTCTTTAAAGTGAGCTGTGTTCCATGGGCCCCCCACCCAAAGTGACTCCCGTCACAGACTTGTCATGCGATTTGACCTTGTTACAATCCTCAATAAAAAGGAAACAAAACAATTCTCTTAGGGCAGTGTCCATGGACCTTTGTTTGCTTCATGCTTTTTTGCATTCCAACACATACAAAATTGCTGGAAGCAGGTCAAAGGCAGGTATGAAAGAGGTCAACTACAGGCTGAATGCCCCTCTCAGTGACTTCTGAATGATCTCAGAAGCATCTTACACTAATGTCAAACTGATTCCACTGATACAAGACCCAAAGCCTGTTGACACAGGTCTTTAAAGTTCAGCTGGTACTGTGTTATAATTGGACATTCCAAGTATGCTAGACATTTTGTAATATGTATACACACTGTTTCCCTAAGAAGAGAGACTTAAAAGACGGTTTGCACTTACCATCAACAACAGCCGTCTTCACAGGTTCAATCCTGGACACTATCTCTGCAAGATCGGTGAAGGAGGCGTTAGGGCAGGTGTTCAGCTGTAGGCCAAAGGGGAAAAGAACTGGTAAGTTTTATACAAGATGAGCTTCTGTATCACATCACCAACTTAAAAACTGGCAATTATTAGGAAACCATTTTCAAAAATGTATCCAAACAGAGCAAAGCAACGGGTATGCTTTATTGCCTCTCATAATAGTTGCATATACTTACCTTTCCTTCACTTGGGATTACACAAAAAAAAAAAAAGATTGCTACCTCTGGTTATGGAGAAGCATTTGACTCACTCCATGTGACAGTGCTGGAAGAGTCCTCAACCTTATATAAGCTTTGACTAGAGTGACTTGGAGCTTACATGGTGTTCATCGATCCTTAGGCAGAGTGAAGGTACAGTACATACTCGTAGTTGGTGAAGCTGGCATCAAACCTATTCCCCTTGTATGAGTAAAGTACAGGTTTACTTTGAGATCTTAGTTCACCTTTTTAAGTCTTTCTACCTGTGACATACTTGCTGTGCACACATCATTTTCTCAAAATTTAATTACAATGAACCTGTCAACTCCACCACAGTGTGGAAACGTAAAAGGGGCTGATTGTGATACCTGCCAATCTCACTGGATCAGAAGCTAGGAAGGATTCTGGATCCTAAATTTAGGCCTCACCTGATTGTGGTGCTAAGCCCCACTCCCAACATGTGGCTATAACATTTTAGAGCTCCTACTGGCTTAATTTGCCTTGGCAATAAAATCAAAATACATGATGTGAAACCTCAGATTATGGTAGGTTCTATCATTTTCTACACTATGTTTGTGCCTTGCGTATCCGGCCATCTCACTGCAAGCCAAGCAGTCAGTCTGGTTTCAAACCACAGGCTCTCTGCTTAATCTAATGACATGAAAAGCGCACTGTTCTCCAGGCAGCTAGACCCAAGTTATCAAGAGATTTGTTTTGTTATTAGCGGCAAGAAAATTACAGTTTTGTTTTTTCCTGCTCAAAATAATAATGTGATTTGATAATGTTATGATGGCCCTATTGATTCTTGTGGAGTGAATAATATTAATTTGTACACTTTGAATAAAAATATGTCTGCCCACCTTCCCTTTTCTAAGGTGGTGTTGTGAATGTGGTTCTCATTAGGAACTGATAAATGATGTGGAGTGTGAGAGGCTGCAGACCTGCTGGCCCCAATGCAGGCTTTATGACTGATCAAGGGCACTCTGTCCTCTAAAACTTCCCATGTTCAGGGCAAGGAATAAGGCACAGTTCGTGTGAAAAATGCTGTTTGCAGTCCCACAAAGCCCTATAAAATTTCCCCATGTGTGAAAAGGCTTCATGCCTGGACCACAGCATATAGATCTATACAAAGCTGACGCAAAGAGGCTGTGGGTGAATGGAGCCATGACATTTTGCCTTTAAATAAGATTTCTTTTTTCCTTTTCTCCCCTGCCGGGTCGCAGGATACAGCGTCAATAACACACCTTTTAAACTCGAGCCAAAAAGCATTTACTTTCCATTTACCTGTAAGCCGTTTCTGATGCAAAACCCAGAAAGCCATCTGTTTAATGCAATTAAGTCAATCAGACTGAGTTTAGGCCTTGTCCTATAAGACCGGGCTGTGAGCCAGAAAAAATATTGATCTGCCCTTCAGCTGGAATTGAGGTCCAGGTTTGACATTAAGATTGGCATTTTACTGTAACCATCTTCACTGCATATAATCATGCCCATCATTTTAAATTAGCAGGCCCTGCCTTAAAAGCTCAATCTACCCATAATTGATACTTCACAGCTCAGTCCACAAAAAGGATATTTCAGTTCAGTGTAATTTTAGTTATTGGTGGAGCCTGGTGGGTTGAGTCAGCCACTGACCTGTTATAAGTACTTGATGATCCTCACAGTCAGGGGGTTTAATGCTCAGTACCCACCAAACATCAAAGCTGAATTCCAGACAAACATCTACATACACATATAAAATACACATATGAGATCTGCTTTACCTTCTAAAGGATTTGTATTTCTGTCTATCTGTTTCTGTAATTTACACAACTCTGCTCTACTGCACCACCCTGTCTAGCAGGGGAGGGGACCTGAGCTTTCCCAGCTGCAGTTTCACTTATGGGTCTCCCAACACCACCCTGTGACTGGACAGTGAAAGGCGTAGTAGCAAAAAGTATTGACACTATGTGTGTCAATAAACACACACAGCCTGACTTAGGATCAAATCCGCACACAAGTGGTTTGCTATGGGAAGAGGAGAAGCAGACAGAGCCGGCAGGGGACCCCAGAAGAAGAAGTTTGGGGCTGCTCTGTGCAAAACCATTGCACAGAGTAGGTAAGTATGATATGGTTAAGTTTTTTTTTTCCCCAAATAAAGACTTTTACAATCCTTCTAAGTTTCTGTTATATGGTGCACAGGAAGCAGACATAACATACTGTATATCTCATGCATTCAATCTACTTCACACTGTACAAGACAGTATTCCCAAGCCATCCGCAGGGTGATTAACCTCTCCATGCGTACCATCACAGTAGAGACGGTGATGAATTCTCTTCTGCTGCCAGTCTGAAGACCCTCCCTCATGAGAGGGAGGTAAACAAGGAGATCTAATTATTGTATTCAGTGCTTCCGGTAACCCCTCACGAGTGTGTGTAGAGCTGTGAGCTCCAAACATCCGCAGTGTACACAGGTCACGGGTGAACTTGACTTTGCAGTTGTAAGGGGAATAACTTGTAATATCTCAATCCCCTCATGTTTTGCATTGTATTGGTATTGTTCTGTCACATGTTCTGTCCCCCTTTGTAATGTACAGCGCTGAGCGAACTATTGGCACTTTATAAATATTGTATAATAATAATAATACCCAGCGGGGCACATATTTTAAAAGATGCTTTGCATCTACTCAGGCTTCTCTCAGGACTGTGGGAAGTGGACAGATACATGCAGAAATCAAGACTGGCAAATGATCTACTATGGATTCAATACAGCCAGTTTAGGCATATTCTGTGCCAGAATATTGGCACTGATATGGGAGAGTGTTGTGTAAGGAGTACACCCTTTTCCACACAAACAGCAAGAGTAGCGTAATAGTGTGTGGTAGTAGATTTTTTATTGTTGGGTTCAGCTTAAAAGATAACTAAACCCAAGAACAAAAATGCTATATACTGCAGCTTACAGTCCTTGCATGTGGTGGCTGCATTAGTTCCTTTTTTCCAAGCTATGAGCATTTTCAGCAAATACAGAAAATACCTGTTGATCTTGCCAGACATGCATTATCCTTGTCACTTTCTGTGAGCTGCAGCAAAGAATATTTTCCTTCCTAGCTCTCTTCTGTAAATGACCAATTGCCCTGCCACCATGTAATGGAGATAAAGATAAGAGCTTGTGCATATCAAGAGAGCAGCCTGGTGTAACATCCAGGGCTCCTTCCATAGACACAATGAAGTGACACTCTAGGACAAAAAGCTTGAAAAAAAAAAGTATAAATAGATTTGAGGGTATATTATATTTTCTTGTTCTAACTTTTTTTTCTTTACATTTCTTCATTTGCTTCATGGTATCTGGCCTAGACCAAAATTGTCATATATCCCAGGAGTCTTCATGAGCATTTTTTTTTCTTCTTCTGGAGTAGGGGCTTTCTCAGATAAGTACACCCTCCTGCTTGCATGTCTGAGCTAAGGGCAGATGGTTTCCAGGAATTAAATACTACATTAATCATCTGCCCTTACTCAAGATGGCCGTGACTAGAAATGTTAGTGGAGTATTTTTCAAAGTGATTTCTCATCAATATAAAGCATGGAGGGGTGGGTGAATGGGTGAGTTTGCTGTGAATATTAAACATGAATTAAAGGATAAGATCACCTTTGGGAACATGTTACATGTTTCACCCGTCACAAAGTGCAGCTCATACAGTGCTTTCTCTTTTTGCTCCTGGTTGAAGGATTAGGCAGGAGGAAAGGTGAGCAGCTGGTTGTTGTCTGTGTATAGCATCACAACAAGGACCTAATTAGCATATGACTGAAGTGTCTTAAAACATCAGATATATATATATATACAGTCATGGCCGAAATTGTTGGCACCCTTGATATTTTTCCTGAAAATCATGTATTTCTCACGAAACGTATTGCATTAACACATGTTTTGCTATACACATGTTTATTCCCTTTGTGTGTATTGGGACAAAACAAAAAAAGGGAGGAAAGAAAGCAAATTCGACATAATGTCACACAAACCTCCAAAAATGGGCTGGACAAAAGTATTGGCACCCTTTCACAACTGCGGATAAATAAGAATGTTACAAGCATGTGATGCTCCTGTAAACTCACCTGGGGCAAGTAACAGGTGTGGGCAATATAGAAATCACACCTGAAAGCAGATAAAAAGGAGAGACGTTCACTTAACCTTTGCATTGTGTGTCTGTCTGTGCCACACTAAGCATGGACAACAGAAAGAGGAGACGAGAACTGTCTGAGGACCTGAGAACCAAAATTGTGGCAAAATATCAACAATCTCAAGGTTACAAGTCCATCTCCAGAGAACTAGATTTGCCTTTGTCCACAGTGCGCAACATTATCAAGAAGTTTGCAACCCATGGCACTGTAGCTAATCTCCCTGGTCGTGGACGGATGAGGAAAATTGATGAAAGATTGCAACGCAGAATAGTCCGGATGGTGGATAAGCAGCCCCAAACATGTTCCAAAGACATTCAAGCTGTCCTGCAGGCTCAGGGAGCATCAGTGTCAGCGCGAACTATCCGTCGACATTTAAATGAAATGAAACGCTATGGCAGGAGACCCAGGAGGACCCCACTGCTGACACAGAGACATAAAAAAGCAAGACTACAGTTTGCCAAAATGTACTTGAGTAAGCCAAAAGCCTTCTGGGAAAACGTCTTGTGGACAGATGAGACCAAGATAGAGCTTTTCGGTAAAGCACATCATTCTACTGTTTACCGAAAACGGAATGAGGCCTACAAAGAACAAAACACAGTACCTACGGTAAAATATGGTGGAGGTTCAATGATGTTTTGGGGTTGTTTTGCTGCCTCTGGCACTGGGTGCCTTGACTGTGTGCAAGGCATCATGAAATCTGAGGATTACCAAAGGATTTTGGGTCGCACTGTAGGGCCCAGTGTCAGAAAGCTGGGTTTGCGTCCAAGATCCTGGGTCTTCCAGCAGGACAATGACCCCAAACATACGTCAAAAAGCACTCAGAAATGGATGGCAAAGAAGCGCTGGAGAGTTCTGAAGTGGCCAGCAATGAGCCCAGATCTAAATCCCATTGAACACCTGTGGAGAGATCTTAAAATTGCTGTTGGGAAAAGGTGTCCTTCCAATAAGAGAGACCTGGAGCTGTTTGCAAAGGAAGAGTGGTCCAAAATTCCGGGTGAGAGGTGTCAGAAGCTTATTGATGGTTATAGGAAGCGACTGATTTCAGTTATGTTTTCCAAAGGGTGTGCAACCAAATATTAAGTTAAGGGTGCCAATACTTTTGTCCAGCCCATTTTTGGGGTTTTGTGTGACATTATGTCATATTTGCTTTTCTGCCTCTGTTTTATATTTGTTCCAATACATACAAAGGGAATAAACATGTGTATAGCAAAACATGTGTTAATGCAATACCTTTTTTGTGTGAAATACTTGATTTTCAGGAAAAATATCAAGGGTGCCAACAATTTCGGCCATGACTGTATATATATATATACATACACATATACATACACATATACATACACACACAAACATTTGTGCTCAATAGTTTGAATACTCTGGTAGAAAATGCGAAACTGTCTAATTTAAGGATGAATGATCATATGAAGCCATTTATTATCACATAGTTGTTTGGCTCCTTTTTAAGTCATAATGATAACACTTACCCAAATGGCCATGATCAAAAATGTATATACCCTGGAATGTTTGGCCTTGGTACAGACACAAAAGGTGACACATAGCGATTAAAATGGCAATTAAAGGTTTATTTCCCACAGCTGTGGCTTTTTAAATTGCAATTAGTATTGGTGTATAATTAGTCAATGAGTTTGTTAGCCCTTATGTGGATGCACTGAGCAGGCAATATATAAAGCCATGGGGAGCAGAAAAGAACTGTCAAAATACCTGCGTAACAAGGTAATGGAACTTTATAAAGATTAAAACGGATATAAAAAGATATCCAAAGCCTTGAATATGTCAGTCAGTACCAGGGTGGATTTGATTTAACTCAAGTTGATTTATATCACGATTTAAATCACTAGTAAAAAGGTTTGATTAAAATCATACCATAATTTTTAAAGAGAAACTGTCATCTCTGACCCGCTGTTGACTCACTGACACTCCCATTCACTTTATTGGGACGGCTGGTGATGTGGCAGTGACACAACAAGGTGAGGGACGTAGCAGCAGCAGGTGAGTGGATGCCCACTAACAGGCGCTGCCATGATGGAATGACAGGTGCTCTTTAAATGTAGGGAATTCGACTCACTCTTGCTGGTGGTTAGAACTGTTAATATTTGCAAACCAAATGAAGGTTTCCTTTTTAGAATAATAAGTGGTCAGGTTAGTAAAACAGCGATATCAGAACCGCTTTTAGGTTAATAAGTTAATCACACATAGTTGGAGAATGACTCAGATTCTTTTATTTCATGTTTTTTCTCATGGTTACTGTAAAATTGTGTGAATGCATCAATGCAGTGCATGTTATCTCAGCTTGCAGAGCTTGAATTCATTGAATGAGTTTACCAAAAATTTAAATATTGCAGAATATACAGCCTCATGCTACATAACTAAGCTCCATTTCAAGCTGAATAAACCAAATTATTACTGTATCTTAAATAGAAAACTATCCTGAGATAGATTTTTACTCCAAAAGCATTTTATTAAAATAAATTTGCTAAAAATAAAAAAATTCGATTTAAATGAAAAAAAAAAAAATCCAATTTAAATAATTAAAAAAAATATCAGATTTAAATTTTTTTTTTTTTTTTTTTTTAAATCGATTTTTATCCACCTTGGTCAGTACTGTTTAATCACTTATTAGGAAGTTGAAAATTCAGGGATCTCTTGATACCAAGCCAAGGTCAGATAGACCAAGAAAGATTGCAGCCACAACTGCCGAAAGAGCTGCTTAGGAAACAAAGAAAAACCCACAAGTAACCTCAGGAGAAATACAAGAAGCACAATACGACAATACTTGAACAAAAATGAGCTACATGGTTGAGTTGCCAGAAAAGAAGCCTTTACTGCACCAATGGCACAATAAAAAGCCTGGTTACAATATGCACCTTGACACACCTCACAGCTTCTGGCACACTGTAATCTAGGGCAACGAGACCAAAATAGAGCTTTATAGTCATAATCAAAAGCACTATGTTTGGAGAGGAGTCATCAGGGCATATAGTGACAAGAATACCATCCCCACTGTGAAGCATGGTGGTGGTGGCTATCGACGGCCAATGACCTGGAGGCATTTTGCCAAGACGTATGGGCTGCTATACTACTTGCAAGAATGTGGGGCCTTATAGACAACTATCACAAAAGACTGCACGCTGTTGCCATGTTTTGTTTTATGATTGTGCCATTCTGCTATGACCTACAGTTGAATAGAATTCCCATAAGGAATAAAAGGAACGTGTTTTGCCTGCTCACTCATGTTTTTTTTTAAAATGGTACTGAATATTACCAATTCTCCAGGGGTATGCAAACTTTTGAGCACAACTGTATATTATACACATACAACATAAAATTATTTTGCAGGTATACTTCCAATCATACAAATACCCCATAACGTACAACACTGTTGGGGCCAAAATTAAAACGTGCCGTGCATGAGTAAAGAATATGTGCCTTTTAAGCTTCATCCCCCTCCAGATGCTAAGCTCTTCTCTTGTCATTCCACTGTCAAATGTCAGAACTTTAATGCACAGTACAGGCTCTGCTTAATTGACAGTATCTAGCTTGGTGCAAGTGCTTGAGATGGCAAGATTTCTTTAGGGCACCTCCGAGAGGATGTGCAACTTTACAGAGGGGACTAGAAAGCCACAGGGAGATGTACAATGCTTGGCATTGGGGAAGGCCAGGAAAGTGAGCAGGATCACAGTTGGTAATGGACTCTTGTCTTCCTAGAACACCTAGTATGGTCTCTAAATCCAAGCACTTGTAAATCTTGTATCTGGCCTTGGCAAGATCTTTTTTTGCTCGATTGTTAGCAGCCATGCTTCAAAAGGGCCTGAGGTTCCATGTAAGGTTCCAATAATGCAAATGCCTTCACAGCACTCATCTAGAAGCTGCAGGTGACAGCAACATCAAAATAATAGCCTATAGAAAAAATGGAAATCAAGAACTTACATCTGATGTTTTGGACTTGCATGTTTCTTGGCGGTCCTTCAGCATTTTGTCGATGACGCCACTGCGGCTCCACACGTTAAAGACTGTTTTCCCATGCTGGTACCCCACGTCCTGTAGCAGAAAGGGAGCAGAAGTGGTTAACTTTTGAGTTCAGCATCACAAATTGCATCTAAATGCCATTACTCTGTAATTACTGGTCAATACCTGGCAATCGCTCAGCTATGGAATACAGCTTGGACTGCACGTTTGTGATCAACCTAAACCAAACCTTTTAAAATAACTATCGCTACATACTGGATACGCTCCAGGGGTGTTGATAATGATTAACGGTAGCAGCTTTTACAGGCAGCAAAGTGGATGGATTATCTGGCGGTAGAGTCTAAATCTCTTTCATAGAGTAAATGAATGCAAACTAATTGTGTAGGTGATGAGGAAGGAAAAAGATTTAGCTAGCTACAAGGCCACAGCAGAGGTAAGACATGATTGAGAAAAGGCTTTTAGCTTGGTCTGCTTTGTACTTTTAACTACACTTCTCAAAAAAATGAAAGGAACACTTTTTTAATCACAGTATAGCATCAAGTCAATTAAACTCCTAGAATATTGATCTGGTCAGTTAAGTAGCAGAGGGGGTTGTTAATCAGTTTCAGCTGCTTTGGTGTTAATGAAATTAACAACAGGTGCACTAGATGGGCAACAATGAGACGATCCCCAAAACAGACTTCATGAAGGTGGCCTGAGGGTCTGACATCCTCTAGTGGACCCTGTGCTCACTGCCTGGCACTATAGAGCTCGATTGACATTTGCCATTGAGCACCAGAATTGGCAAGTCCACCACTGGTGCCCTGTGCTTTCCATAGATGAGAGCAGGTTCACCCTGAACACATGTGACAGATGTGAAAGGGTCTGGAGTAACCACAGAAAACGTTATGCTGCCTGTAACATCGTTCAGCAAGACCGAAGGGATGCACAGACTTCTACAGGCTAGACAATGGCACTCTGACTGCCATTAGGTTATCAGGATGAAATCCTTGGCCCTATTGTCAGACCCTATGCTGGTGCAGTGGGTCCTGGGTTCCTCCTGGTGCACGACAATGCCTGGCCTCATGTGGCGAGAGTATGCAGGCAGTTCCTGGAGGATAAAGGAATTTATAAAATTGAATGTCCCCAAGCTTGCCTGACCTTAATCCAATAAAACACCTCTAGGATATCATATTTTGTTCCATCCGACGCCGCCAGGTTGCACCTCAGACTATCGAGGAGCTCAGTGATGCCCTGGTACAGATCTGGGAAGAAATACCCCAGGACACCATCCATCGTCTCATTAGGAGCATGCCCCAACATTTTCAGGCATGCATACAAGCATGTGGGGGCCATGCAAACGGAGTACCATTTTGGAGTTGCTGCTGTGAAATTTCATCAAAATGGACTAGCCTGCTGCATCATTTTTTCACTTTGATTTTTGGGATGTCTTTGAATTCAGTGCTCTGTAGGTTGATCATTTTCATCAAACGATGGGGCATCCTTACATTCCTAACACATTACCCAGTCCATATCAGTATAGATATCCAGCATGATATTTTCCCCCCTTGAGATCTTATGTGTTTTCTAAGTGTTCCTTTAATTTTTTTGAGCAGTGTGTTATATCACCTTGGTAAAACAGAAAAGCAAAATAAGTCAACTTTTCAATAAAAAAAGAACCTCTCGGACTCTGTGGCAAACAAATATTTTAACAAAGAAAAAGGTATTTTAAAAGACACATTTACTCTGTACACCTCCTCCAACAGTTAACCTTGTCAGTTTGCTATTTCTGTGGGTGCAATTAAAACACTAATGCACCTTTCTGCATAATCTCTTCCCTTGTTGTCAGGAATTAACAAAGCTCTCAGATATACCTAGAAAACGTCCTTATTTCTAGGAAGAACAATAAGATGATAAGCAGGTAGCTTCTAACACTGGGGAATCAGTAGAGGTGAATTTATGGTGACAGTAAGAGTTTACTGTCACTGTAAAAGCTTTGTATGTTCCCTCTGAGATATAACTCCTCCCAACACAGAGTGAGCGGTTTAATTAATCTAGACAGCTCTGCCACAAGCTTTGCCCTGTCGCCTGTGAATTATGCGAGTCATAAAACGCTGTTGTGGTGAGCACTGCTGCCACAGGAGAGGTAGGGTGCGGTCACACAAGGACAAAATATCATTTATACTAAATTGGATTTTGAAATAAGAATGGATATCAGAATACAGTATGGTAATGAAGATGCCCTAATACAAGGACCCCTAGCATTAATGATGGTAGAACTTTCATTAGGAATGCAAATACCATACACTTCAGGAAAGTCATTTTATTAAATGCATTGTGGCTTCTAGAGAGCTGGGAAATAGATGGACCTTGAAATTGACTTGTTATCACTAATGCACATCCCTCTTCTCTTCTGGTTTTCCATCAATTTTCTTTAGTTTTTTTTTTTAGGATACACATATTGAACTTTTCCTTTTATATCGGTCTTTGTTTTACAATTAAGCAGTTAATACATGACCAAGGTTTCACAGAGCACTATGGGTTGGGTAAACAGACAGCAAAACAGATGAAGCTTGCTTTATAGCTACCTTTGTCTGACTGAAACTACTAATAAGAATGGAGTCACTGCTGTAATAGTTCTGGAAGCGGCAGGGAAAAACTGGATAAATATGTGAAAAGAGAACAGTGCGCCAACTGATGGCTAGATAGAAGGCTGCATAAAAATAATATGCACTATTTCATATTTAGGTAAAAAAAAAAAAAAAAAAGGAAATATTCATTTTTACATCCTTCCTAAAACAAAGATATGCTAAAAAAAAACCAATATACACTATATTGCCAAATGTATTGGGACACCCCTCCAAATCATTGGATTCAGGTGTTCCAATCACCTCCATGGCCACAGATGTATAAAATCAAGCACCTAGGCATGCAGACTGCTTCTACAAGCATTTGTGAAAGAATGGGTCGCTCTCAGGAGCTCAGTGTATTCAAGTGTGGTACCGTGATAGGTTGCCACCTGTGCAATAAGTCCATTAGTGAAATTTCCTTGCTACTAAATATTCCACGGTCAACTGTTAGTGGTATTATAACAAAGTGGAAGCAACAGGGAACAGCAGCAACTCAGCCACGAAGTGTTAGGCCACGTAAAATGAAAGAGGGGGTCAGCACATGCTGAAGCGTGCAGTGTGCAGAAGTCGCCAACTGTCTGCAGAGTCAATAGACTTCCAAACTTCATGTGGACTTCAGATTAGCACAACAACTGTGCTTAGATAGCTTCATGGAATGGGTTTCCATGGCCGAGCAGCTGAATCCAAGCCTTACATCATCAAGTGCAATGCAAAGCGTCTGATGCAGTGGTGTAAAGCACGCCGCCACTGGACTCTAGAGCAGTTGAGACGTGTTCTCTGGAGTGACAAATCACGCTTCTCTGTCTGGCAATCCAATGGAAATGTCTGTGTTTGGTGGTTGCCAGGAGAACTGTACTTGCCTGACTGCATTGTGACAAGTGGAAAGTTTGGTGAAGGGGGAATTATGGTATGGAGTTGTTTTTCAGGGGTTGGGCTTGGCTCCTTAGTTCCAGTGAAGGGAACTCTTAAGGTGTCAGCATACCAAGACATTTTGGACAATTTCATGCTCCCAACTTTGTGAGAATAGTTTGGGGATGGCCCCTTCCTGTTCCAACATGGCTGTGCACCAGTGCACAAAGCAAGGTCCATAAAGACATGAATGAGAAGCTTTGGGGTGAAGGAACATGATTGGCCTGCACAGAGTCCTGACCTCAACTCGACAAAACACCTTTGGGATGAATTAGAGCAGAGACTGTGAGCCAGGCCTTCTTGTCCGACATCAGTGCCATACCTCAACACATGCACTTCAAACATTCCCATAGACACACTCTTAAACCTTGTGGACAGCCTTCCCAGAAGAGTTGAAGCTGTAATGCTGCAAAGGGTGGGCCAACTCAATATTGAACCCTACAGACTAAGACTGGGATGCCATTAAAGTTCATGTGCATGTAAAGGCAGGCGTCCAAATACATTTGGCAATATAGTGTATATTCCCTTCAGACTGGTAACAGTGAAGCCAGCTATGGTGAGATGGACCAAATCCAATCTTCTCTTGGAAAGACTGTCCACTGTCCTTAATGTGCACCTGTCAGGAAAGCTGCATTTCTGCTGCCATTATGATAGTTCACTGGTTGCCTCAGCCTCCAACATTTCTAAGTTACTGGCCTGGAACAAGCATTTAGCACAGGAATGTAAAAGAGAGTGTTATCATTCCTTATCTCTATACTTGTTCTGGGTCAGGGATTCAGAAAGCATGAAAACCAATCCATCAATATGATTGACAATTATTATTTTTAGAAAATGAGCAGCCTGCATTTTTCTATCATGAGAGGTGTACTCTAAATATGTTCTATCATTTGAAGGATACATGTATTGCGAAGAATACGGAGGCGGCTATATCTAAAACTTTTTAATAAATACTAGCTGCCTGGTTTTTTCTGGCTTCAACACTTTGGGACACTAATCTTGAACAAACAGTCAGATCTGGAAATCCAGAGTGAAGTCAAACCTCCTAATCTGCATATATGTTCTGAGCTAGTGGCTTAGAAAGTAATGAAGCAACTGAATCAGTATGACAGCCAGGGAAATAAAGCTTTCAGAAGGAGATGCCAGCAATGACAAGCCCCATGTTCCCATTGAAAAAAAAAAAAATTAGAGTACAACCCTCTTGCAATGGTCACAGTGGGTGGGTGGAGCCACAGCCATCTGGGTGATTCAGCATACAACCCTAAATTATTACTTTTTCAGTGGACTAGCCTTGGAAAGGACCACTAGGTCAGCAGCAGTAATATCTGGCCGCATTGCTGTTTTAGAAAATTACATAGCCTTATACAAGTTAGAACTGTTAACTGTCATCTGTCCCCCCATATGAAAGCAGAGATACGTACACAAATCTCATCAAACTTGCCGAATTCCAGTGTGCCATATCTGTCAATTGGTGGTCGGATGTACTCACAGTACTCACTATTCTTGACCATCTCCAGCTGCCGCACACAACACACATATGCCAGCCGGGTCTGGATCTCTGCCATGTTCAGCACCTGCAAGAGGTTGGGCAGCATTAAGGAGCTTACATACACAGATGCAACAGGAAACAATATAGCAAGGTATTGAATGCATTCTTTTGATGCCTCGGGCAGTCATAATCAGTGGTGTTAGTTGGCCATAATTTTAAACCTGTCCCTAAAACCACATCATTCCTCATCTCCACATGCACATCAACAATCCTATGAAAAGATCTTTACATTACAGTCATGGACACGTGTTGGATAATTTCTATTCATCCCCTTAGTAAAGCAGGCCACAGATGGGACGTTTTTATTCAGTCTGCCAGCAAACTAAACAAAAAAAGATTCCTCTATCCAGGTGAGGTATTGTATTGGCTGCAGTCGCTGATCAAAAAAAGGTTCCGTTAGAAAGAAGTCAGTCTAATGGTCAACTTCTGTTGGACAAGGATGGCTACACATGGAATGGAATTTGGCTAAAATTTGATCCATATATGGCCAGCTTAAGGAATAAAGAACAGGATGAAAATTCTCAACCCACTTAAATGCTAATGCTATGGACTGTCATTTCTGAAGCAGCTAGCATTTTTACATACACTTTAAAGGAGAGCAAAAACAGATGACCTCATCTGTGTTTTGCAGCTCATGCTGGGCTCAGTTTGGGGGGATAAATGCCAGACCAAGTTGATCTGTAGTGTAGGTCTGGCACCTTGCAGCCCTGTGTGGTAGGGGTGCAGGGATCACTAGAATAAGTTGACATAATTCTAAATTTTTCATATGTAAGACAGTTGTTCACCCAAGACAAACAGAGCACAAAAGAAAGCGGTCTCTAAAGGCAGGAATGAGGGAGGTCTCTTTTCCAACTCATTGTATACATTTCAGCTTGAGTTATTGAACTCTGTAAATGATTTCAATGTCAACAGAGCAGATAAATATAGAAAGGCAAATGTGAAATGTAGATTAGAGCTGCCTCTATTGGTTGCATTTTAAAATACAAATCATTCAGCTGCAATATTTCATATTTACCTTTCTAAATATAATATATTTTTACATTTTATTTAAAATTGAACTACACTGTATCTGAGCACCACAAACCAAAAGCGTTATTTAATTTATTTTTAATATTCAAAGCAAATATCCCTATCCATTCATACCTCCATGCTTTATTTTGCTGAGAAATCACTTAGAAAAACACCCCCTAGCATTTCTGGCCAGATGATTCATGTAGCAATTACTTCCCGGAATCCATCTGCCCACAGTTCAAGCATACAGGCAGGAGGGTGGGCTTAGATGAGAAAACCCCTCCTCACTTCCCTTAGACTCCTGAGATGTATGAAATCATTTGCCTAGGCATTGAAATCAGGAAGTAACTGAAGAAATTTAAAAAAAAATAGTTTAAAACAAGTAAATATGATATACTTTCTTATCCATTTACTAATGCTAGAAACATAAGGATTAAACATAGTCAAAGTTGATTGAAAGAATGAAGTTCCACTTAAAGTAGATCACATGGATATCTAAATCTATTTTAAAATGTTATTTTTTCTATCAGCAACATCTGTAAGAGCAGCAGTTTTCCATCCTGCTTCAACTGTAATAGATTTAATATAAAATTTGAACGGTTTTATTTATATGAAATGGGGCTCTGCATAATGATCTGGTTAAGCAACAAATTTTTACTTCCAGAGCCGTTAATGCTCTGAACAAGAAAATCTATTCTTGTTTACTCCAGGTGAATGCATGATTGCTCTGAGCTTTTCGCATCACTTCCCATGACAGTCACAGCATGAAGTCCACACATCTTCCCTTGGAAAGAACGCCAATATGATTACCGCCATCACCTAGGAGATCTCACCTTGATTTTCTCTGACAGTGGATTCCACCTCTTCCACAGCAACCACCAGCCAGACAGGGCATCACCGTAGTTAGTCAGGTTGGTCTCATCCCTGCTGCCCACATCAATGGCTAAAACCACCTTGGCACCATTGGTGCAGGCTACGTCGGCTATTGGAATTCCAAAAGAGAATGAGAATGTTACAAGTCATTTTAATGGTAACCGCTCACTCTAATACTAGACCTGGGCTATCTGTAGCTTTTCACGTTTTGGAAAACCATAAGTTCCAGCCTGCCTAATGCTCCACATAGCAGCTGTGTGGCCCATGTTTGAACTAAAACAATAACGCCCTCTGAACTGCACCAAACATGATATAGTACAAGGTTATAGCCATATACATCAGTTTAATGAAAGGATCCTGTCACTCCCCTTATTGCACAGCACAACATGTTTTAATGAAGACAAAAACATACTGACAGTTAATTAGAAGGAAAAGTGACAGAATAATTATTGTGAAAATGCTGTCAACTGCAAGGACAGTTTTGAATACTAAAAATGAATTCTCATGTTTAAAGGAAAACTGTAAAGGTTTGTGGTTATCTTCATTTTCATTTTATGTTCAAGTTCATAAACTGATATATTATGTAACGTATTATGTTACTTGATATTTTTTGTAGCAAATTAGCATTTACTGAACAGTGCTTCCATGACATTTAATTTCCAGAGCATGCTATGTTTTGTAATGAGGAAGCTTGGTGATGCCTCTTCACTAGTTGATGATTGTCTTTTGGCAAGTAAAATTCAATACAGCTTGGTATGAGAGATTTGTATCCTTATTCCCTATTATTCAGCTTTGTGTTTTGTGGAGAGGCCTGAAAAGCACAAGATAATAATACATAGGCTGTGAAGACTAAGCAATAAATCGCTGTGCAGAAAACACTGAACTGGAGCCTTTTGTTTTCTTCGAAAGGTATACATGAAATAATATTAAGCAATATTTCCCAACAAGAAATTAAAAAAAGATTGGGCGGTCTCTGTCCCAATGTTGCTTACTGTCTATCCCCATCACAGTCATATTAGATACAAACATACAATATACAGTGCCTTGAAAAAGTATTCATTCTCCTTGAAATTTTTCACATTTTGTCATGTTACAACCAAAAATGTAAATGTATTTTATTTGGATTTTATGTGATAGACCAACACAAAGTGTGAAGTGGAAGGAAGATGATAAATGGTTTTCAAAATTTGTTACAAATAAATATCTGAAAAATGTGGCGTGCATTTGCATTCAGCCCACTTTACTCTGATGCCCCTAACTAAAATCTAGTGGAAACAATTGCCTTCAGAAGTGACCTTATTAGTAAATAAAGTCCACCTGTGTTTAATTTAATCTCAGTATAAATACAGCTGTTCTGTGAAGCCCTCAGTGGTTTGTTAGAAAACATTAGTGAACAAGCAGCATCATGAAGGTCAAGGAATATAGCAGACAGGTCAGGGATAAAGTTGTGAAGAAGTTTAAAGCAGGGTTAGGTTATAAAAAAATATCCCAAAATATCAAATCTCGTGGAGCACTGTTCAATCCATCACCCAAAAATGGAAAGAGTATGGCACAACCGCAAACCTACCAAGACATAGCTGTCCACCTTAACTGATAGGCCAGACAAGGAGAGCATTAATCAAGAGAAGCAGCCAAGAGGCCCATGGTAACTCTGGAGGAGCTGCAGAGATCCTCAGCTCAGGTGGGAGAATCTGTCCACAGTACACCTAATAGTCGTGCAATCCACAAATCTGGCCTTTATGGAAGAGTGCAAGAAGAAAGCCATAAGAGGTCCCTTTGCAGTTTGCGAGGAGCCATGTGGGGGACACAGCAAATATGTGGGAAAAGGTGCTCTGGTCAGATGAAACCAAAACTGAACTTTTTGGCCTAATATCAAAACGCTGTGTGTGGCAGAAAACTACCACTGCACATCACCCTGAACACACCATCCCCACCGTTGGTGGCAGCATCATGTCGTGGGGATGCTTTTCTAAACCTGTTATACTGCGGTGGAGGTTAACCTTCCAGTAGGACAACGACCCTAAACATACAGCCAGAACTACAATGGAATGATGTAGATCAAAGCATATTCATGTGTTAGAATGATCACATAAAATGAATCACATAAAATCCTCCTGCGCTCTTATGGTAAGTGGTGGATAAAGAAACTAAAAAAGCAGCCAGCATCTATCCCGCACCAAAAAAGGGTAATATAAATAGAATATAAAGTTGATGCAGCGCTAAAAAACTAAAGACAAAATATAGTATATATCCAGATAGTAAAATAAAAATGATAACATGACCCAGGATCGCCTGGGGATACAAAAAACAATAGCCCTTATAAGACTAATAGCAGTGATAAGTGGTTTAAGTGCAGGCTAAGGTGTCCATAGTTCATACAGGGGTGTAAGTGAATCACAGCACACTCCAAAGAAGGTGACCCCGGGCAGTCTTGCTGCAGTGGCCTCTCACCTCCACTCCACGACCCTACAGGGCCATAAAGCGTAATGTAGATCACCACGAAATCCTCCAATACGGACTCTTTAGATGAATGAATGAACAGGGACAGATTTCCTCCAAGTCAGTGGATGAATAGAAGGCACTCTCCTCCGATATCACAGCCGCTCATATGCCCATAAATGAGGAGATAAACATAATCCTCATAGTGTATTACCGCTTTATTTGAATAAAGCAACAAACAAAGAAAGGAAGGTAATCCACTTACATAAAAACGGCTTGTATGGAGATACAATGCTGGGTGTAAGCAGGATCAAAAAGGTGCACCAAGATGGCGTCACGCCGGAAGTGCGTCACCACGCTATTGCCGTCGACGCGTTGCGTCACGTACCTCGTGACTTCATCAGGACAGCGTGATAGGCCGACGGCACTTCCTTATAAAGGCCGAAAACCGCACCCATCAGGATCACAATGGGCGGTGCGATCGCGGCCATATTCTCGTAGTCCGACATGCCAAACAGGAACCCAGGCAGCCATATAAATATAGTCTATTAAAGACCAACCTTTACCGATTTAAGTCTGGCAAACCCAGTGAAGCCATACACTATAAAAAGCGCACCACACATCAATGTCTCTCCAAAAACAACACATAGAGGGACTGATATGTAAAAAATGTGTATGAATAAAAAAACGCATAATTAAATTTAATAGAAATGAATAAAAAATGAATAAAACACGAGCATAATCAATAATGCCCCATAAAATACACTATAAAATATAAAAAATATATATATATAAGACATATATATATTAAGTAAAATAACGAGAGAAAAAAAGAAGAAAAAAGAAAACCGCTCCTTTGTAATCCTGCATAAACTCTATATATCAAGTACTAAACACACATAATAACTACATGGGAAAGGTTATCGATCACTGATAAAACAGTTCAAGTCGAACTCAATATTGAGTCCCATCGGGGCAAATGTATCCATAAGAAAAATGTATTTAGATTCTATCTGACTTAGAGATCTCACTTTATGGGACCCTCTCCAATGTTTTTTATATTTCTCAACTCCCCAGAATTTAAGACCAGAGGGGTCCTGGTTATGGTATAACCGAAAATGATTAGATAGACAGTGTTTTGGAAAGCCCTTTTTTATCTTCTGGACATGTTCTCTCAAACGGACCTTTGGGAGGTCCTTTCAAGTTAAGGACTTTATATCGTGTAGAACGGAGGGGGTTGTGTATGTTCTCCAATGCGGTTGTGGCTTACAATACGTTGGAAGGACAAAAAGACCTTTATGGGTCCGTTTGAGAGAACATGTCCAGAAGATAAAAAAGGGCTTTCCAAAACACTGTCTATCTAATCATTTTCGGTTATACCATAACCAGGACCCCTCTGGTCTTAAATTCTGGGGAGTTGAGAAATATAAAAAACATTGGAGAGGGTCCCATAAAGTGAGATCTCTAAGTCAGATAGAATCTAAATACATTTTTCTTATGGATACATTTGCCCCGATGGGACTCAATATTGAGTTCGACTTGAACTGTTTTATCAGTGATCGATAACCTTTCCCATGTAGTTATTATGTGTGTTTAGTACTTGATATATAGAGTTTATGCAGGATTACAAAGGAGCGGTTTTCTTTTTTCTTCTTTTTTTCTCTCGTTATTTTACTTAATATATATATGTCTTATATATATATATTTTTTATATTTTATAGTGTATTTTATGGGGCATTATTGATTATGCTCGTGTTTTATTCATTTTTTATTCATTTCTATTAAATTTAATTATGCGTTTTTTTATTCATACACATTTTTTACATATCAGTCCCTCTATGTGTTGTTTTTGGAGAGACATTGATGTGTGGTGCGCTTTTTATAGTGTATGGCTTCACTGGGTTTGCCAGACTTAAATCGGTAAAGGTTGGTCTTTAATAGACTATATTTATATGGCTGCCTGGGTTCCTGTTTGGCATGTCGGACTACGAGAATATGGCCGCGATCGCACCGCCCATTGTGATCCTGATGGGTGCGGTTTTCGGCCTTTATAAGGAAGTGCCGTCGGCCTATCACGCTGTCCTGATGAAGTCACGAGGTACGTGACGCAACGCGTCGACGGCAATAGCGTGGTGACGCACTTCCGGCGTGACGCCATCTTGGTGCACCTTTTTGATCCTGCTTACACCCAGCATTGTATCTCCATACAAGCCGTTTTTATGTAAGTGGATTACCTTCCTTTCTTTGTTTGTTGCTTTATTCAAATAAAGCGGTAATACACTATGAGGATTATGTTTATCTCCTCATTTATGGGCATATGAGCGGCTGTGATATCGGAGGAGAGTGCCTTCTATTCATCCACTGACTTGGAGGAAATCTGTCCCTGTTCATTCATTCATCTAAAGAGTCCGTATTGGAGGATTTCGTGGTGATCTACATTACGCTTTATGGCCCTGTAGGGTCGTGGAGTGGAGGTGAGAGGCCACTGCAGCAAGACTGCCCGGGGTCACCTTCTTTGGAGTGTGCTGTGATTCACTTACACCCCTGTATGAACTATGGACACCTTAGCCTGCACTTAAACCACTTATCACTGCTATTAGTCTTATAAGGGCTATTGTTTTTTGTATCCCCAGGCGATCCTGGGTCATGTTATCATTTTTATTTTACTATCTGGATATATACTATATTTTGTCTTTAGTTTTTTAGCGCTGCATCAACTTTATATTCTATTTATATTACCCTTTTTTGGTGCGGGATAGATGCTGGCTGCTTTTTTAGTTTCTTTATCCACCACTTACCATAAGAGCGCAGGAGGATTTTATGTGATTCAGTTTATTATTCTTACCAGCTCACTTTCTGCTGCAGATTATGGATGTATTTGGTTTTATTGATAGTAGACCCATCAATATTGATGAGGTTTTCTCTAAACCTCCGGTTGATCCTAATAGTGACTTAGATGCTCAGTTTAGGAGACTGGGTCACCTTATGGAGAAAAAAGTTACCACCTGGTGGGACATGATTACGCATGAGAGGTATCTCAAGGATAAATTGGTCCCGAGACGTCTCAGATGGGACGTCCCCATTAGTGATGGGTTACTAGATACGGAAGACAAAGATGAGTGGTTTAATTTTTTCCAAGAAAGAGGTTTGGAATTGGTTAAATTCCTCCTTAAGAGGAAACAAAAGAAAATGAAACATCTGGAAACCTTGATTTCTGATATTAAGTGCAAATTAGATCCTCTTAAGGATAATCTAGAAGTCATTAATCTTACCAATAGATTGTATAAAGACTTGGAAAAAGTGGATCAAGAGGTGAAATGTAGGAAAATCAAGAAGTACCATAGGGATCTTAATGACTTCCATATAGATCAGGTCTTTAAGTGGCAAAGTACTATAGTTGAGACTGAAGTAGCATCTATTAGGACTACACCAGTGAAGGAAATTAGATTTTCAAATAATCCTGGACCATTTAAACCTTCTGATAATGGTCCAAAATCTCCTTATTATTCTCATCCTATGAACCATTCCCCTAAAAAAGGTTGGCAACCACGTAGTGGGGGACAGCCTAAGAAAAAGTCTTTTAAAAAGGGGAAACAATGGAAAAACACTATTCACACACAGGGGAATTACTATCAACAACCCCATCAGAATTATGCTAGACGGGATAATATGCCCCAGAGATATAACCATTATCCATATGAAGCTCCATCACGGCCATACTATGGCTCTGTACCAAGCAGAAGCCCTGGGCCTTCACATGGCAGAAGCCCTGTTCCACACTATGGCCATAAGGACTATCATCATCCTTATACCAGCAGTCCTGTATCTACTCACAATAGATATGAACCTTTGAGAGCACAACATAATGAGTTTCAACAAAATGAAGGTTTTTTAGAGAGGGGCAGAACCATTCCCAGCCCAGTTCGGAGAAGCCTCGACAGAGGAGGGGATGCAGAGGGGGTTGGAAGGCCAAAAAGAAAAAGAGAGTTATAGGGGAAGGAGTGTTCAACCTCAGCCCAGTCACACTTACTACTGAAGAACTTTTAGTGTTAGACAAAGGCCTCAAATATGCCCCCCCTGTAACTGCAAATGGTTTTAATATGTATATAGATACCCTCAAATATGTGAGAAAACTTAACATTAAGAAATATTTCCATAGTCAGCCAGGAGCTAAGAATGTGATATCTAATGCAAGTAGTGATGTATTTGCCCATACGGGATTAAGGAATAAATCCCTATTTAATCCTCAAGTAACTAACAATAATCAGTTAGAGGTTTTTAAGAAAATGGTTATCAGTGATATGAAAAAACTTGATTTTGGTAAAATGAGGCAAAATAAAGCATTATACATTGGACAGAAGCGACTGTCCAAAAGGGAAAATATAGTTATCAGACCTGCTGATAAAGGGGGGAGTATTGTGATACTCTCTAGGGAGTATTATGAAAAAGAATTGGAGTCACAATTAGGTGACACCAATACATATCTCCCCTTATCAAAAGATCCGACTAGTCAATTTAAAAAGGATCTTGTTACATTAGTCAAGAAGGGAAAGGACACTAAGGTACTAAATAAAAAAGAAGCATTATATCTGGTACCAGATGTATGTAGATTACCAGTTATCTATACCCTACCGAAGATGCATAAAGACCCCTTGAATCCACCAGGGCGACCCATTGTCAATGGGATACAATCAGTAATGTCTAGGATGGGTCAATATATTGATACCTTCCTCCAACCCCTCGTTACACAAACTAAGGCTTACCTGAGAGACACGAAACACCTTATACAATTGTTAGACGGTATCCATATCAAGGATGGTATTTTGCTTGCGAGTGCAGATGTGTCTGCTCTATATACCATCATTGATCACAAGGATGCTATGGACTCGGTGGGCTGGGGTATTAGATCGTTCAGTGACCTTTTATGGCCACAGAGGAAATTTATTCTGGAAAGTTTGGATTACTGCCTCTCCCATAACTACTTCTGGTACAACAATCAGTTTTACAATCAAATGAAGGGAGTAGCTATGGGAGCTAGGTTTGCTCCCAGCGTGGCCAATCTTTTCATGGCCCACTGGGAGGAAGAGGCAGTGTATCAGAATCCCCCTAGACAATTACTCCTTTATAAAAGGTTTATTGACGATGTTATTATCATCTGGGATGGATTGGAATCTGATTTATTATTTTTTCTGAATCAGTCAAATAGTAATGATAAATGCATCAAACTGTCGTGGGAAATAAGTGGTATTTCTATTAATTATTTGGACTTATGCATTTCGGTGAAGGATAACAATCTGCATACTAAAACTTTTTTCAAAAAAGTAGATCGGAACGGATACATTCCACTAGACAGTTGTCATTTCCCTCCTTGGCTGATGAATATCCCGAAAGGACAGCTGGTCAGACTTAGAAGGAACTGCACAGATATCAAGGAATATTATGAGCAGGCCAATATTATGGAAGAGAGATTCTACAGTAAAGGTTATTCTAGAGAAATGATTAAAAATAAGATCGTAGAAGTGGGAACAACGATGAGGAGTAACTTTCTTGTTGATAAACCAAAGACGGAAGATCTAAGGGATCACACGGCGATTATTCTGGATTTCACCAGTAATTATAAACAGATAGAGAGTGTATTCAAACGTTATTGGCCCATTCTAATAACCGACCCTATTTTTTCTAAATTACTACCGGCTACACCTAAATTTATATATAGGAAGGCCCCTTCCCTCAGGTCTAAATTGGTTCGTAGTGTATTGAACCCCCCTACAAAAAATCCTAAGGCTACGTTTCTTGACCATAAAGGGTTTTTCCCGTGTAAGACCTGTTATACCTGTAGAGCCACCAGGGGTCCTAACACTAGATTGAGTTCCTTTTCAGCCACTAGTAATGGGAGGTCCTTTCAAGTTAAGGACTTTATATCGTGTAGAACGGAGGGGGTTGTGTATGTTCTCCAATGCGGTTGTGGCTTACAATACGTTGGAAGGACAAAAAGACCTTTATGGGTCCGTTTGAGAGAACATGTCCAGAAGATAAAAAAGGGCTTTCCAAAACACTGTCTATCTAATCATTTTCGGTTATACCATAACCAGGACCCCTCTGGTCTTAAATTCTGGGGAGTTGAGAAATATAAAAAACATTGGAGAGGGTCCCATAAAGTGAGATCTCTAAGTCAGATAGAATCTAAATACATTTTTCTTATGGATACATTTGCCCCGATGGGACTCAATATTGAGTTCGACTTGAACTGTTTTATCAGTGATCGATAACCTTTCCCATGTAGTTATTATGTGTGTTTAGTACTTGATATATAGAGTTTATGCAGGATTACAAAGGAGCGGTTTTCTTTTTTCTTCTTTTTTTCTCTCGTTATTTTACTTAATATATATATGTCTTATATATATATATTTTTTATATTTTATAGTGTATTTTATGGGGCATTATTGATTATGCTCGTGTTTTATTCATTTTTTATTCATTTCTATTAAATTTAATTATGCGTTTTTTTATTCATACACATTTTTTACATATCAGTCCCTCTATGTGTTGTTTTTGGAGAGACATTGATGTGTGGTGTGCTTTTTATAGTGTATGGCTTCACTGGGTTTGCCAGACTTAAATCGGTAAAGGTTGGTCTTTAATAGACTATATTTATATGGCTGCCTGGGTTCCTGTTTGGCATGTCGGACTACGAGAATATGGCCGCGATCGCACCGCCCATTGTGATCCTGATGGGTGCGGTTTTCGGCCTTTATAAGGAAGTGCCGTCGGCCTATCACGCTGTCCTGATGAAGTCACGAGGTACGTGACGCAACGCGTCGACGGCAATAGCGTGGTGACGCACTTCCGGCGTGACGCCATCTTGGTGCACCTTTTTGATCCTGCTTACACCCAGCATTGTATCTCCATACAAGCCGTTTTTATGTAAGTGGATTACCTTCCTTTCTTTGTTTGTTGCTTTATTCAAATAAAGCGGTAATACACTATGAGGATTATGTTTATCTCCTCATTTATGGGCATATGAGCGGCTGTGATATCGGAGGAGAGTGCCTTCTATTCATCCACTGACTTGGAGGAAATCTGTCCCTGTTCATTCATTCATCTAAAGAGTCCGTATTGGAGGATTTCGTGGTGATCTACATTACGCTTTATGGCCCTGTAGGGTCGTGGAGTGGAGGTGAGAGGCCACTGCAGCAAGACTGCCCGGGGTCACCTTCTTTGGAGTGTGCTGTGATTCACTTACACCCCTGTATGAACTATGGACACCTTAGCCTGCACTTAAACCACTTATCACTGCTATTAGTCTTATAAGGGCTATTGTTTTTTGTATCCCCAGGCGATCCTGGGTCATGTTATCATTTTTATTTTACTATCTGGATATATACTATATTTTGTCTTTAGTTTTTTAGCGCTGCATCAACTTTATATTCCATGTGTTAGAATGGCCCAGTCAAAGTCCAGACCTAAATCCAACTGAGAATCTGTGGCAAGACTTGAAAATTGCTGTTCACAGACGCTCTCCATCCGATCTGACAGACTTTGAGCTATTCTGAAAAGAAGAATGGGCAAAATTTACCCTCTCTAGACGTGCAAAGCTTGTAGAGACATCCCCAAAAAGACTTGCAGCTGTAATTGCTGCAAAAGGTGGTTCTACAAAGTATTGACTCGGGGGGCTGAATACCAATACACGCCACGCTTTTCATATATTTGTAAAAAATGTTGAAAACCATTTATCATTTTCCTTCAACTTCACAATTATGTGCCACTTTGTGTTGGTCTATCACATAAAATCCTGAAAAAATACATTTACGTTTTTGGTTGTAACATGACAAATTGTGGAAATTTCAAGGGGTATGAATTTCAAGGCACTGTAGATAGAGGTCAGTGAGCTCTAAGGTTGTGAAATGAAACTTAAAGCGGTATTAAACTCAAAACTAAAAATGTTCAGCAAACATTAGATGTGGTAGCTGCATTAGTTTTCTTTTTTTAAGGCTTTTTTCCCCTCTGATTTTCCCTGGTGATCTGTCAGTAACACACCTCCTGTATTAGAGTGCCCCCACTCTGGATGAAGGAGTACATACATACACACATACATACACACACTTCGCGTTTAAGAAAATGGACATAGACGTCATTTAGAAACACTTCCAGTGACCAACTCTAAACACTCCTTAAAACTGTGTACCTGGGAGATTGTTGATATATCCCCCATCCATCAGCAGGTGTCCATCCTTGGGGTCGCAAAGAGGTGGCATGTAGCCTGAGAGAGACATGCTAGCACGGACATATCGCCACAGACTCCCTGCAAAGAGAAATCAATGACTCCTGTTAGTCCAATTACTAGGAAACAATCTAAAAAGTAATTAGAAGGAGGAGGACGTAACGGAGCACACCATCCACTTCTGGTATCAGACTTAATTTGCTGGCCTGCCTACTCATTATTCACATCAAATACCTTGTACAATACCATGAATGCGGTGCATTTTGCTTCTATTTCATTGTTTATAGTCTCAGTTTTAGTAACCATACTGAATTCTTATATATAGTACCAAATAGAAATGGGTGAGATCTCCCTAATGCCGCCATTGCAAAGCCAAATTATGGTGTCACAAACATTCCAAAAATCCCCTATAATGAAGAATGAATATCCAGGGAATCCAGCTGTAGGTAAGCGACACTTTTATTCTGGTCTTCAGGGAAGGGTCAGAGATTCAATCTACTGTAGAGAATTACACGACTAGACCAACAGTGTTGTTCACCACAAACTGGAAGCAGTTTTTCACAGTGTTGGCTGATAATGTATGAGAAGTGAACATTTTTGAGGAGCCAAGAGAGTTAAAAAAACTGACACATGGAGTATAAGATACTTTCACAAAAGGTTGAGTGTTTCTGATTTGAGAACACAATCCCAAAAAGGGCAGGTGAAAAGGAATTCTCTCCATTATCTGCACATGAGCTGCTGCTTCTTGTGCATTCTGTGTAAAAATACGTCAGGGCTTTTTCCTGCTCCTACTCATCGCATGAGATCTGTGGATCTTTTCTGTCTCCCGCTAATATCACCGCCAAAGCGTGTCAGTATCCACTTATCATGTGCTGCTAATGTTATCTGCCATTATCCGATTGTAGATACCTCATGGAGGCAGCATTGCAGGCTGCCACAGCTCCTATAGGACATAAATCACTTACAATTTCTTTTTTCATGCATAACCATGAAAAATTACCTTCTAAAGGTTTACAGCCTTTCAAACGATCCATGCAGAAACCGTTACTGCTTTTCTATCATTTTACTAGGAAATGCATACTTTCAGGGGGGGCCAACCTTTTGACTTTTCTGGGCCACATTGAAAGAAGAGGAATTGTCTTGGATCACACATACAGTTGCAAGAAAAAGTATGTGAACCCCTTGGGATTACGTGGAGTTTTGCATGAATTGGGCATAAAATGTGCTCTGAACGTCATCTAAGTCACAACAATAGAAGAACACAGTCTGCTGAACATAATACTACACAAACATTAGATGTTACCATGGTTTAATTGCATATAACATGTAAATATTCACAGTGCAGGGAGGAAAAAGTATGGGAACCTTTGGACTTAATAACTGGTTGACCCTCCTTTGGCAGCAATAACCTCAACCAAACGTTTCCTGTAGTTGCAGATCAGACCTGCACAACGATCTGGAGTAATCTTGGACCACTCCTCTTCACAAAACTGTTTCAGTGTAGCAATATTCTTGGGATGTCTGGTGTGAATCGCTCTCTTAAGGTCATGCCACAGCATTTCAATCGGGTTGAGGTCAGGACTCTGACTGGGCCACTCCAGAAGGCGTATTCTGTGCTGTTGCAGCCATTGTTTTGTTGAATTACTTGTATGCTTTAGGTCATTGTCCTGTTGCATCACCCATCCTCTGCGGAGCTTCAGTTGGCGGACAGATGGTCGTACGTTTTCCTGCAAAATGTCTTGATAGACTCTGGAATTCATTTTCCCATCAATGACAACAATCTGTCCAGGCCCTGAGGGAGCAAAGCAGCCCCAAACCATGATGCTCCCTCCGCCATGTTTTACAGTGGGGATGAGGTTTTGATGTTGGTGTGCTGTGCCTTTTTTTCTCCACACATAGTGTTGTGTGTTCTTCCCAAACAACTCAATCTTGGTTTCATCTGTCCACAGTATATTTTGCCAGTAGTGCTGTGGAACATCCAGGTGCTCTTTTGCAAACTCCAAATGTGCTGCAATATTCTTTTTGGACAGCAATGGCTTCCTCCGTGGTGTCCTCCCATGTACTCCATTCTTGTTTAATGTTTTCCTTATTGTAGATGTGTCAACAAAAATGTTAGCATGTGCCAGAGATTTCTGTAGGTCTTTAGCTGACACTCTGGGATTCTTCTTTACCTCATGCAGCATTCTGCGCTGTGCTCTTGCAGTCATTTTTACAGGACGACCATGCCTAGGGAGAGTAGCAACAGTGCTAAACTTTCTCCATTTGTAGACAGTTTGTCTTACCGTGGACACATGAACATCAAGGCTTTTGGAGATACTTTTGTAACCCTTTCCAGCTTCATGCAAGTCAACAATTCTTGATCGTAGGTCTTCTGAGAGCTCTTTTCTGCGAGGCATGGTTCACATCAGACAGTGCTTCTTGAAACCAGTAAACCCAAAACAGGTGTGTGTTTTTTAAGGGCAGGACAGCTGTCAGCAACACATCCAATATCATCACACTGATTGGAGTCAAGGTTGGCTCACTCCTGGCTCCAATTAGCTCTGGGAGAAGTCATTAAGCTAGGGCCTCACATACTTTTTCCTCCCTGCACTGTGAATGTTTACATGTTATGTGCAATTAAACTATGGCAACATCTAATGTTGGTGTAGTATTATGTTCAGCAGACTGTGTTCTTCTATTGTTGTGACTTAGATGACGTTCAGACCACATTTTATGCCCAATTCATGCAAAACTCCACGTAATTCCAAGGGGTTCACATACTTTTTCTTGCAACTGTAAAATACACTAACAATAAGGAGAGCTGATGAGTAGAAAAAGTCAGGCAGATTACAAGTTGCCAATCACTGATATAGATAATGTACCTGTCTGAGTAATAAAACTTCATTTTTTTTAATTATAAGAGTAGATGAGGGCAACACAAAACTAGTGCAATATTTGATAAACTAACGCAACAATATCTGGTTGGATGGAGGGAGTAGCATCTCAATGAATTCTCAAGATGCTCATCAGACATTTTAGTTCTAATTATGCCCTTCATATGCTTCATCCTTGAAAATAGTTGCTCACAAACAGGTGCTGCCAAATACTGATGACATGCATACGGCGTGATTGTGAGGAGTGGGATATTTTTCTTTGTGAAGATAAAACCTATAAAAGTTAATGTGTTTGCTAAGTGTAAACGCATTTTTACAAAAAAAGAGTAAGTTTACAATTTTGTGTTGGGCCGCATGGTTGGACACCCCTGCTTTACATGATCAAAAATGACACTGAAAGCTCAAAACTAACTGGTGGCTCCTAGAAAAGTAACATGCTTGAGATCCCAGAGCAACACTAAGAGCAAAGGTACACTGATAATTGGGATTAGTCTGAGTTAGTGACACAGCTGGAGTCCTAGAATAATGATATAGGGACACTTGGGGTCCCAGAACCATATCACAACAGTGGCAGACAGAGCCAGAAAGGAGCCCTGTGCAAGACCAACTTTTGGGCCTGCATTCAGACGCTGGTCAAGTAAAATCACATATTCACTGTGTATAGATTAAAGCATGACTTCACCCTAAAGGGGAATCTCCGCTCTATGCCCTCCTTCCCCCTCCTCTTGTACTTTTGACATTTATTGGTGGGGGGGAGCAGATACCTGACTCCCAATTCTGGACAGATTGCATGGCGATTCCAATACCTGACTCCCAATTCTGGACAGATTGCATGGCGATTCCAACAGAAGTTCTCACCTCCAACCCCCCACTCTCTGGCCACAACCTTTTGGGACACATCATAAACGGATAAGTGTCCTTTTATTAAAAGTCAGCAGCTACAGTATTTGTAGTTGCTGACTTAAAATTCTTCTCAAACAGACTGAAGATCCTCTTTAAGAGCTAGATACAGTGAGCTATGTCCAGGTCTACAACAGAGTGGGTCTCAGGACCCATCTGACCAATACCTAGTAGGAATGGGCCCTTGTGCAGGTGCCCTGTCTCTGACACCTGGGGGTCCCAGTATGATGACACACTGATGTATGAAACCTCAAAACAATGGCACACTGACACTTGGAAGTCCGAGAACAAGAGCATGCTGACAGCTGGAGTCCCAAAACAATGTCACACTAACATTTGGGGATCCAGAACAGGCATTTTAGATCTGCAACAAAAAATGTGTGTTTGTGATTGTATACACACACATAGGGAACACATATATACAGTGTATATATATACACACACACATACATACACAGTGTCCTGAACATTTATAACAATGTATTAATTTTTTCATAGTAAACATTTTGATTGCTTAGAATGTTGTAACCATCCTGCCGGGCTCCCTAATTGCAATATTTGTAAAATATAAATCTTTAAGGCTCTGTACACAGACATAAGTAATTACTGAACTGAAGACTGTAAGGTAGGTGGAGAAAGGCGGAATTTCCATCTCCCATCTCTGAGTGGGATTTCCTAACCTGTGTAACGCACAATGTCAGGAGCTAGTCCCTGGGTCTCATTAGGACTGCAATTGTGTGGGTGTGAGGCTACAGAACAGAGAATTATTGGTGAAAGATATTCCCACTATCTGTACTAGTCACTTGGAGCGGAGAGAAGGTGCAATCACATTGCCCAGTGAAGATATAATCCAAGTGTCAGATAAGAGGTCAGCCTCATTATGGTAGCAGCTAAACCAATAAGAGGTGCAGGAAGCAGAGACGGTTTCATTCATCTCTCAACAATGTGCAGCATCAAAGGATGTCACAATTCCTGCATATCTGCTACACCTACTACTGAGGGATCACCAAATTACTCACACAGGCATCTAACCAACTCTCCATCCAGCTAGGTGTATTTTTACCTGACTCCACAATACAGAATGTATAGATTGAAAAATACAAGAGACATATTCAATTCAGGATGCTGGGGGATGTATTTCACAGGTGATCACATCTATATACAGTTGTGTCCAAAATTATTCAACCCCCACTGAAATTGAGTGTTTTGGCCAGTTTGACATTGCTTTTGATCATTCAGTCATCTTGCTTACATTTACATTAAAGAGGCACTTGTAGGTCAGACAAATATAACATAACAGTTATAATGAAATAACCACAAATGTCTTTTCTGTGCTCACAGCATTATCAGTTTTATTCAACCCCCAAGTGACATTCAATCTTAGTACTTAGTACAGCATCCTTTTACAGTTATAACAGCTTTTAAACGTGAAGCATAGCTTGACACAAGTGTCTTGCAGCGATCTACGGGTATCTTCGCCCATTCTTCATGGGCAAAGGCCTCCAGTTCAGTCACATTCTTAGGCTTGCGCACTGCAACTGCTTTCTTTAAGTCCCACCAGAGGTTCTCAATCGGATTTAAGTCTGGTGACTGCGATGGCCACTCCAAAATGTTCCAGCCTTTCCTCTGCAACCATGCTCTAGTGGACTTGGAGGTATGCTTGGGATCATTGTCCTGTTGAAATGTCCAACGTCTCCCAAGCCTCAGGTGTGTGACGGACTGCATCACGTTTCCATCCAATATCTCCTGGTACTGAAGAGAATTCATGGTACCTTGCACACGCTGAAGCTTCCCTGTACCTGCAGAAGCAAAACAGCCCCAAAGCATGATTGACCCTCCACCATGCTTCACAGTAGGCAAGGTGTTCTTTTCATCATAGGCCTTGTTCTTCCTCCTCCAAACATAGCGTTGATCCATGGGCCCAAACAGTTCTAATTTTGTTTCATCAGTCCACAGAACACTATCCCACAACTTTTGTGGTTTGTCCACATGGCTTTTGGCATACTGCAGTCGACTCTTCTTATTCTTTGGAGACAGCAAGGGGGTACGCCTGGGAGTTCTGGCACGGAGGCCTTCATTACGCAGTGTGCGTCTTATTGTCTGGGCTGAAACTTCTGTACCCACATCTGACAAATCTTTTCTCAGTTCCTCAGCAGTCACACGGGGACTTCTCTCCACTCTACGCTTCAGGTAGCGCACAGCAGTCGAAGTCAGCATCTTCTTTCTGCCACGACCAGGTAGCGTTTCAACAGTGCCCTTTGCCTTGAATTTGCGAATGATGCTTCCTAAGGTGTCTCTTGGTATGTTTAACATCTTTGCAATCTTCTTATAGCCATTGCCCTTCCTGTGAAGAGAAATCACCTCTTCTCTTGTCTTCCTGGACCATTCTCTTGCCTTCACCATGTTTGTAACCACACCAGTAAATGTCTAGAAGGAGCTGAGTATCACAGTCATTTTAAAGCTGCCTAATTGGTGCTTATTATGCTTGATTGCTGCTCGGTGACATCCACAGGTGTTTTCAATACCTGATGGAAAGCACCTGTATGAACCTCTGTTCTTCAGAGTGGTAGTCTTTAAGGGGTTGAATAATTGTGGCAATGAAGAAACCACATAAGAACCATTTACTACTGTATTACATAAACAATTGATGTCATTTTAGTTGCATTTGGGTAGTTACAACGTCCTTGTAGGATTTGATTCTGAATACAATTCCAAATGTACACTATAGTCCCTAAACCCCTTTACAGCATTGGGGGTTGAATAATTTTGGACACAACTGTAACTAAATACGACTGATCACTGGAAGTGCCTGCAGCAAAACGATCTGAAGAACAGCTTTTACATAGCTGGTAAGATCAGAGATGTCTATATCTCTAAATATAACTGAAAAAGGATCTGACCTGACTTAAAACGTTTCTAAGGTTACAATATTGCTGAATTGTGATACCACGTGGTGTCTGCAAGTACCTGTGCTTGTCTTCAAACTTGATCCCTGTGAAACCTCCTGGATAATAGGCACGGGCTATATACTGGTGGCCAAAATTGTGGATACACCTTACATTTTTACAAACTTTTCAGTTTAAAGTACTTTTTATATAAAAATCTCTAAAAATGTCATAGGAAAAGTAAAATTTAATATAGTAAATGGATGCCTTAACAAAAATTTTTTTTAAATAAGTTCAATTTTGGCTGGAAATGTACCATAATGTATCTTGGCTATTATATAGCATAAAAATGATAATTTCAAGTTTGTCACAATGTGTTTTTTCAATAATGTGTTGTATAGCCTTTGGCCTTAACTACTGCCTGACACCTTCTAGGCATTGACTCTACAAGTCTTTTGACATCCTCTTCTGTGATCAAATGATGCCAGGAATTGATTATAGCCTCAATGAGTCCTCGCTTGTTGCTTGGATTCTTGCGCAAGACCATGCGTTTCAATCTTGACCACACATTTTCGATGGAATTCAAGTCAGGGCTATTTCCAGGCCAGGGAAGCAGAGGAATTTTCTTGTCATTGAACCATTTAAGGCATTTACGAGCTGTATGGCATGCAGCTCCATCCTGTTGAAAAGTAAATTCTGTGCCTTTGTCCGCTAAGTCGCTTCTTGATGGGATCAACTTTGGTTCTAGGTCCTCTTTGATGTATCACTCTGCATTCTGCACTCTGCAGTTTTTTGGCCCTACTTGTCGTGCACTTTGTTCTGCACTCCTCTGACCCGTTTTCAGCTGACAGCGGGCTAAAGTGGGCTAAAGTCTGCTGTCAGTTGACGTCACTGAGCCGTTCCAGGCTCTGAAGGGATCTCGACTTTAAAGTCGGCATCCAGCCAGATGTCTGGACTGGCAGCTGGCTCAATCTCTCAGCGAGCCTCAGAGTCTGAGCCAGCAGTTCCTGCCCCCCTCCACACACAGCTCAGCGCTTCAGTGAGCGCTGGAGGGGCAGAGCAGAGAGCTGGAGACTGATAGTCACCGGCTTCATGCTTTGTGAAGAATGAGAACAGAGTGATCAGCGGTCTTTGATCGCTCAGTTCTTGGTCTTAGAAGCAGGGGGGACAGATGCAGCATCAGACCAATGCTGCATCCACCTATGTGAGTATGTATGTTTTTATTTTCTGCATCCCAAACCTTTCTTTTAAGTACCTAAATTGATTGGAATGCCACAAAACTTTAAACAATTCAATAGCCCACACCTGTGCAGGGCAGCATAAGTTATTCGGGGCTCGGTGCAAAAGTACAAAGCCAAAGCCTCTTTAATATTACAAAAACTTTGCAATGCCCCACACAATATAACCCATCTGTGAGCACAAATCCTCTTCTAACACATCATTCCAATGCTTCTTGGGGAGCAAATTGATAATAATTCTTTATCCATCTCAGCAATCATGGCAGGAAACGCCATCACTACCTGCAGTGTGGGTTGCCATGCTGCTGACCTGTTTAATGCATCCATATGCAAATTCCAACCAGTCGCTAGCTATGATATATTGTTCCACAATGAAGTTCCTCTCTGCCTTTTGCTTGTGCTGCTGCAATTGTTACGAATCTACCATTCCCTCTGCATATCAGTAATTACTGGAAAACCAAACAAAGATAGACATAAAAAAGCAGTATTTTATTCTCTCCCGGCTTTCCCTTTTTATTATGGTTGTCTGTTAAATTAAAATACTGCACAGCAATCAATACCCAGTATTTGTATAATAAAAAGGGTCAGAAGAAACAGACAATTGAAAAATGTGCTGAACACACAACAAAGTGATAAATATAAAGCAAAGATTAGCTTCATTAACTATCTTTAAAAAGGGAAACCTAGCCAAAACATTTATCCCCCAGTGTTAGATAAGAACCTCTTACAGGTTTTAACTGCTGTCTGTGTCTGCTGGGGAGATTTTACCATCACTCTCTTTGTCAACAGCAGATAGAAAATAAGAAGAGAAACCCCAATAGGGACACTGACAGCAACACAAACGTTTAGGAGGTCCTGCACTATCCATAACTAAAAAAAAAATAAAATAAAATAAAATGTAACTGCAGTTGAGCTGTTCATTTGAAGTTTCAAAGCTCCATATCACTTACCATCTGTGTGCACTCTCATGGCTGAAGCTGTGATGTCTGTGGTGATGTTAAAATAAGGAATCCAAAGATCCTATAGAGACAATGGACAGGAAATATGTGTTATGACACAAATGCTTTTAAGCGTAGGCTAGATATATACGCATAGATTCCTCCCATTTAGCCCATGGGTGGAACAAAAAAATCTAAAAGTTTCTCCATCAACTCAAAAAAGTATGGATGGAGAAATTTCCCCTAGCGGTTATTGTACTCAGACAGCTGGGACCAGTGTCTGTCTGAATACCCAAACAGTGACTGCAGTCACCGTTTGGCCGACAATTTCCTGCCCAGCTCCTTTAATTTTTAAATCAAAGTTTGTAGATGCGGGTGGTGCCTGCTGATTCAGTCAAAATTCAAGCTGTGTATGGCAGGCTTTAGGTATCATCATGGTAGGAAAAACTAACTGTCTCGTACAGTCTATGAAGACACCGTGCTCACCTCTATCTGCTTGTCCTTGAAGATGCTGCTGATGCTGCTATTAAAGGCTGCTCCGGAGAACATGGAGGTTATGGGGTATGTCAGGTCTAGAACCTTCTTGAAGACAGATGTCATGTCCTTAGGGTGGAAAAAAAAGAAGAAAATCAATGGCTGAGAAGCAGAGCTCATGGGCCTACTCGCATTCAAGAAAGCAAAATGAATGACCTAGAGGGAAATGGATTTGTATTACTGCTGGAATTAAAGACGTCTGTCCTCCCTAAAGATCTTCGTGACGGACAAAAAGCATTAAACTATCTGCAGAATACAGGTAATGTTATAGTGTACTTACTCCTCAGCAAACATGCCAACATTTTTGTTGTTTCATATCTTTACATCCTTTAGAAGAGTATGTCAGAACCAAAAAAACAAAAATCAGCACTTATTATGTAACTTGCAGTGCAGTGTATGAGCTTTACTGTCAATGGACATGATCTAATTAAGGTAAGCGGGTCTTTTTATGAAAATTTCAAGCACTTGTCTGCAAATTTTCAAAGAACCGCTATTGTAAACAAACAGCATATCCTAGTTGTCTTACAAATAAATGTAATTATACATTTTACAATACGTTACAATAACATTTGAAATACAAATACATTTTACTGTGCATGGCCATGCTGGCTTTTGGCTAAACACAGAGTTCCCCTTTAGGAAATAAACAGTTAATAGTTTTATTGGAGTGAAGTGAGAATAACTTCTACTTATCAGCTATGGTTTTTCTTTAAGGAGAGGCAGGCAGACTTATATAGAGCATATTAATCTGGGAGTATCATTGATCCCGTGTCAACATGTTTCAGTAAAAGGATATAATTGTATTTATGCAAAGTGACAGCAGATAACACTCCGATTTACTCCGACTGCCCACAGCACAATATTAACTCAATATTAGTAGCTCTATTACAAATGACAGAGTTACAGGATAATGAGATTTCACAAACTATGAGAAAAGATAGTGGTGACATCAATGTGTTTCCCTGACACTGTGGGTAGGATGTGACAAATCTCTTTCTGATACACAGTGATTCAGTGTATACTGTGGGGAAGAACAACCTGTAATTTACAGGGTCTTGGAGTCCATTCTGTTAAAACTTAAGTCAAAGTGACGCAGGAAGTTGGTGATTGAAGTAAACATGAATCATCAACATTTACTAAAAATGATTCAGTATGCAGCAGAGGCTAGCTTGATTTCTGTTTATTTTTGGTCAAATGTAACATCCCTCACTACTTGTCCAGGTTTAAAATTAGACCTGTGATTGTCAAAATTAAAGACTTGTGGGTTTGTGTGTTATTTTTTTGGATCTTTGCAGTAATCCAATATGAAAGTTTGCCTCTGTGCAGGAGCTTCCTGTAATAAAGACAGGTCACTGAGGCTCTCTCTCCTTGTGCAGGGTGACTGGTCTTGTCTCCGCCCCCTCCCGTAGTTTTCTGTGGGCAGCCTGTATTGGGTGGAGCATGTGAGGCCCCTCCCACAGCTTTGCTCTCTGCACAGGCTATGTACAGCACAGTGATGTCATCACCGCTATGTATACAAGGTAATATCTGCTTTTGCAGAGGCATGCAAGGTAGATTTATATCCTTTGTGGCTATTAATTAATTAATTTAAAAGGAAGTTTTTGCCCCGAGTTCAGCTTTAATTTAAACTGGTGTTTTGTAAAAGAAATCTCAGACTGTCAAGCTGTGGTATGCCAAAGCTACATGAGGCAAAAGATTAATTTTAGTCATTAAAGTATAGCTGGCTACAGATATTAAATATTAGCCAGGCATGCAGCATGATCTGGCTGCCAAAGACATTCTATGTTCTAAATTCACCAGGTATTTAGGTTTACAAAAAAAGGGGTGGAGCTGGACCCTAGCTCGCCTCTGGGAAACCAAGAGCCACCATATTGTTTGGTGGCTTTGCTGGCAGTGTCTGGATAGTGCATACAGATATACCATCGCTTCACTGACCATAATCAGCTGGGTTAGAGGAACATTATCTTTTCTCAGCAAGTACTATAACCCCCCCAAAAAAAAAACTGCATACTTCCAACACATGTAAATCCTCCAGGATGCACATGCAGTATTTCGATAAGATGAGAGATGGCCTACATACAAAGGTTAAATGAAAAGTAATGACTTCCCTTTTGTAACAGATGGCTGCACTGCTGAGTGACAAGTACTGACACATTGTGTAGATTCTCCTCTACCTTCTCAGCTGGCAGCAGGTCTATATTGTAAATGGTTGTTTTACTATTCTGTATAAAATGGAACCCTGTGTTGGATCCTCATCAGTGCAATATAAGCAACATGCAGTTCATGATGGCAGAAGGTGTTGATCCAACCAAAACTTAATGTTTTCAAGCTGTTTATGTTGATAACTGTGTTGATGTGAGCACTATGCATCACTGGACCAAAACATGGAAGGGTGTATTAAGCTGGCAATACATGGACTGAACATTGGATGGTTTAGTAGGGACCAGCCGAAAGTCGATCCATGTATGGACAGGCTGGGTGTACACAAAACGGTCTACTGACAGACTTGTAAACAACCAGCCTGTCAGGTTTTTTTTTTTTTGAATGTTCAGTGCGACCGACCGGCTACAGCCAGAAACACTGATCACTGTATTCTGACAGTAGGGAAGGCCCCCCGCTATCATAATACAATACCATAACAGGAAGGGTTCCCCCATGCACGTTAAACGCTTGGACAGGGGAATTGGCTATTTTTCATTCATTCAATCCGCTGACTGAATTAAAAAAAAAAAAAAATCATGTATGGTCAGTTTAATGCTGGATACACACAGGAAGTTTTTTGTTCCGTTCAACCCAGCGGCCTAGAAAAAAAAAAAAAGACGTACAGATCGCCGTACTAACACACCTGATGTTAGTGTGGCGATCTCCCTGTTGAGCTATTATGTTCTCACATGAGAACGGCCACCGTGCCAGGACACACTGATCAGCGCTCATAGCCGATGCCCAGGTTTTCCATGCCTGTTCGACAGAAGCTGGTCGTGAGACTGGCTTCTGTTGGACGAGGAGCTGTACACACGGGCCAAAAGTCGGCCGATTTCTGTTGAACCAACCATTTTTGGATGATTTTTGGCCTATGTGTACCCAGCTTTAATCTCTTCACCCTACTGCATCCACCATACAGTCTAAACTTGGCGTCCTGCAACTTCCATCTTTTTTAAATTAAAAGAAGTCCTATGTGGACAGTACCATTCATCTAAAGCAGAAGTTTAGAACTCTGTCAGGATGTGATTGAAGTAAAAGTATATGGACTTCTATCATGATATCTTCCCAAAAATTGTTGTTGTTGGCTTAATGGTATACAGATATCTGGTGACTAAGTAGAAAACTGAATATTTTTCATTAAAGAGCATATTCTAATTATCATTTCTGCTTTTCTTGCTATTGTCTCACCTGACCATAACCGTAACAGACATGGAGATCCTACTTTTCATTCAGCCTTTGTACATTATAGACTCCTGAGGAAATAGGAGTCTCCTCGCTCTGTGCCAACCAGGAACTCTGTTCCTCTCAATGTTAATATCAGCCTATCCCGTCTGTCACAGGATGGGTCATCACCCCCCATAATAGGCACTAATCTGCTGTTACATTGTGCTGTTTAGGCTAGTGTTTTACTGAAAATACATTTTTATCCTCAAAATAGCAAATATAATGGAAAAACATCACATATTACAGTGACAAATTCATTAAAAATTATCAAATAGATTTTAAACACTTCACTTATGAAATGCAATTAAAATGAAATGTACCTAGTGTATATTAAAGTGGCTGTAAACCCTCACATATAACCAATGGAGTGACTGGCTTCAGTTGATGCACAGAGATTAAACAAATCCTCCTACATAAGTTGTACCTGTTTATCTATAGCCATCTGTCACTTCCATCCATTCAAAGTACAGAATTTAGAAAGGATCTCTCAGCTATGAAAAGCAGGGGCTGGGGAGCTGAAGTTACATCAATGAGGAGAGATCTAAGAGTTGATTGGAGGGAAGGATGCACACACCCTTTGCACAACGCACAGGAACCGAGCTGAGGCTGTCAGTCACAGACTGTGCCCTCCCCGGTCTCCATTTTTCTTTTGGTGTCAGAAAAACTTGTCAGAAGTGATTCCTGCCGAAAGCAGAGGAATGAGGCAGCAGACAGAAATGACACTGCTATGGATTGGGACAATTACATACTATAGAGGAATATGCTTTGTTCATATGCCATGTCTGAGGTTTACAAGCACTTTAAATACCAACAATTTCCTACACGCAATAAATTAGGTTGTGAGTTGGAGGACCAACAGTATAAAGCACTCAAATTCTGTAGCACTGCACAGAGCTGTCAAGCTAACATTTATTAGACACTGGGGGGTTGAAGAAGAAGATGTACGGGCAGCTTATGGGCCTGTGTCAACGGGCTTTTGTTCGCCTCAAGAGGAATTTTCCTTTCAATGCAAGTATATAGGAATGCATTATCCACTTGAAGCAGATTAAATATAGACCAGAAGGAGATCAACCCAGAAGCAGGTGCTTCTAAAACTGATGATAAACTGATAACAGTGCTATAACCTCAAAGCCCTTTGACATAAGTCCTAAAAGAGGCAGACAGCACAAGAATGACCTCACCAGTGGGTGTTGCTCACCGTATTTCAGTGGAAGGTCTAAATGCAAAGAACCAGCAGGCAATGCTCATTGTAGTTCAATGGGAATTCTGAAGGCATGGAAGTATAGGAGGACGCTGCAGGGCTGCAGGCACTGTGTAGTGGGTATTACCCTCTGACTGTGCATTATGACACAGGCATATCTTGCATTCTACTTTAAAATGCCTATATGGGCACAGAAGCATTTATGAGTACAACCCCAATCAGCAATGAAATGACGTCAGTTCAACTGCCCATACGTACGTATAATGCATACTCACGCATGTCCTCCTAACCCTCTAGCATTAAGCTGTATTGTAACTGTATTGTCTCCCTTTTATGGTGCTATATAAATCCTGTATTATAATAATAAATGCATAGACTATGAAAGCCAATCTCTACGCAAGAACTGAACGATGTTCTATACAAGATGCAATCCTGCTCAGATAGCCAGATGTCCGCAACAGTGACTCACACCTCTCAGCAAACTCGTCATTTTGTGACTTCTATTATAGCTGCATTAACATTTGTTACGCTCTGCACAAGTCATAATGTAAAGCGGTAAGAGGCGACGATGGAAATCCTGTCTTGGCATACAGCTGCCCCAATTACTCCTGAGTGACCCAGTTAAGGTTATGTCATAGAGCGCTCCAACTGAGCCATCATGACTTATCTGATATTATCGCTGCACACAAATTTGGCATTACAGCCAGTTACGATCATTTACGGGAGCTGCTCTTCTCCTGCGCTTGACACAAAATGACTAATTCCACAAAAGTAAACACAAAGGTGTCTATTTTTAAATATTTTCACACAAGATTCACACATTCTTCTAACTGGATTCCATTGGGAAATGTGCGAGTCTTGTGTGAAAACATTTGTAAATAGAGTAGTGTTACAGACACAGCTTTCTTTGAGAAGAACAGTAAATCCTACAGAAGTCTGCGGACCATGTATGAATGCAACAGATGAATGCAAGAATTATTCCGAGGGATAGGTGGATTATAATTGAGCTTGGTTCTTTTTCAAGAGGGGATCGACACAATAATGGCTTCTCTAATTAAGATGCCACCTACTCATGGATGAGAAGATGTATTGTACAGCGCTTGAATCTGAATTGTTTGGTAATAGACTTAACAAGTAAAAGGTGAACATACGTCTGCAGCACTAGGAAGCTGTGTGGAAGGGTGCTACTTAGAATGGTGCTTCAGCAATATTATATCACTGATAAGGACCTCTTATGGGTTTATTGATCCTAACCTGCATAAAGTGTTCACAGGGATAGTGCAGGAATCTGAAGATGTGATTGGTGTCACAAGTCCCTGGATGCCGATGTCTCCTACCAAGTATAAATGGTCCCAGGCCAGAAGTCACCAACACTGGTGGCACATTGGAAAACTATTGCTAGGCAATGCGGTAATATATTCTCTGCCCTGCAGAGGTGTACAAGGTAGGAAACAATTTCACACAGTCAGACCCAATTTTGTGTGCCCATGCAAACTAATTATGTGATCTAAGATGTCACTCTATTGGGGTATGCAGGACCAGATCTTGGAAGTAATCACCAGTAGGAAGTAGTCTAGGTCACTTTCCTGGCAATCTCCCCAACAAGACAGAAGCAAAACCATTACATAATATAATACTGCAAAGTCACCTTTCATTAAAGAAGGTGCCTGTGAATGACATTTAGGATCCTAGAAAAGCCTCTGGAGTACACCATAGAAAATGTGAGATTACTTTTTTGCTGTATTTGGGGTGAGTTTGTGCAGATACAGTATACTGGGCTCTCTTCAAGGTAAAAGTTCAATATCTGACGAGTTGAAAGCTATCTGTGAATTACAATTCACACTGTGAACATAATTCAGTAAACATTGCAAATATGCTACTTTAGAAAATTCAATTGCCTTACTGTGAGTTCTGAGTAATCCTCTGCATGCAGATTTCAGTAAACATCTCACAGCATGAATAGGAAGGTAGTAGATATTATCTTCTCAATACTAATTTTATCTAATACCTCCTTTTCTCTGCCTTAGCAATGGCATTCAAAGCTGCAGCTTAGCCAATATTTGGGGAAATAATACCAATTACCCCCAGGATCTCTCCAATTTTTCAGTTCCAAGCCCTCATTAAGTAGGACCCTATGAACCCTCGAAACACAATGGGCTTTTATGATACAGAAGTCTGAATAAAATCTAATTTGAACTTTATACGTTCTGCTTTTTGAGCTTTCTGCCTCAAATACCCAGTCCCTATTCAAGCAAAGAGACAATCTTCGGCCACCATTCCAGGGAGAGCTGCCTTTATACTACTTAGGGCCTAGATGAAACACTCATTACTTTAAGCGATCAAGTGCCCTACACCTTTCTTCTACTTTTCAAATGTAACATTTCAAGGTCGGACCAAATCTGCCTGGTGGTTATGAGAAACCTCTTAAAGTTAACCTAGACAAGATAACCGTATCCTTCATACAACGCAAGATGTATCAATCGTATATGATATGGCATCAGGGCAAAGACCAGGGGTGGGCAGAAGGGACACATGCCCTGGGAGCAATGATACAATGTGGACAGGGGGTGCTAAGAGCCAGTCAGGGCTCCACACTCTGGCTGCCAGAATGACAGGAGTGACTGCCATCACTCCTGTTATTCAGAATGGAGCACACTGAATCGGCTGAGATAGCTGCTAGAGGGAGGACTCTGCTCTCTTCTCCCTCCAGCAGCATTGTAAACTGGGTAGAAGAGAAAGCAGGGTAGCACTAGTTGAGAACACTGGACAGTTCTTGTCAGCATTGGCACCTCCCAAAAAGTGAGGGCAGACTGCCCTCCTTCCTACCTCCTTGTAGTGTGACCTCACTTTATTGGAGAGGGGAAGAAGACAAAGCTGCCTTCATTCCCAGGCAGGTGCCGCTAAACACAGTAAAGTAGACTGAACTGTAAAGTGCACAGAGGGTGGGGGGAGTTAGCCTTATAGCTCCTCTCTCCCTCTCATAATCACCCACCCTACATCTCAGGCATATTTACACTTGTGCTTGGGAGCCACATTTTTACCGCCCCTCCCCCAAATGCTCCCCCCTAACCTGTTGCCACCCATATAACATATATATGCGGTGGCAAAAGGGTGGTCTTTAACAACCACACGCCACACATATGCATGAGTGGGCGGCTGATTTTTCTGTGCTGAAAGCGCATATACTGTGCGTTTCCAGCACAGAGACTGAGCTGTCAAAGACAGCTCTTAGTCCTTGCTAATGATCAGTAGCTAGCAGGACTGGCTCCCAATCATGTGCCTACTGTGAGAGCCAATCACAGTAGTCACATGATCAGCTGATCTTTCCCACCCAGCATTTAGAACTTTTTAAAGATACGCCTTGGGAAGTGGGAAAGAGTTAAACTGCAAAGGCAGCAGACTGGGGTGTAAACATGCCATGGCAATAATTATTCCCCCTGTTGCATTTGCTGGGCAGTACCGCCTGCCAGACACAATCCATTTAACTCAATGGGGCCACACTGCAACCAAGTGCATAGCACCTTCACAGCTACACTTCCCCCTTCACACCATTGCCCAATCAGTCACACAGATAGGGAGATTTTTCCTTTCATGTGACACCATGGAGGCAGGAGCTAATGACACAATCAGTGTAATCTAGCGATCAGAGTCATGATATGGCTCTGATAAAGCCAAACTCCGTATAGGCTACTGTGGGGCTAGAAGGCGAAGAGTGCCTTTGCACTGTCACTGGCAGTGAACATTTGCTTCTAATGTGGAATTAAATTATTAAGTTATACATTTAAAAAAAATTGCTTTACCGCATTATAATTTTGCAAATTAATCATTTTAGACAACCAAATCTTAATTGTTAAGTACAGGTTCACTTATAATACTGGCCTTTTTTACATCAAGCTTTCTGTATGTAAGAGGCCGCATGGGGCCTTCAGTGAAAGTGTCCCAGCATTGCAAACAGATGTGTTCCAGGATCACCAGATGACTTTTGCACTACTGAAATGCTTTGATGAAAAACTGAAGCAGGTTTGCTTCTGGTCTGCATCTCAGTGTTCAAATGTCAATGTTCAGTGGAGCGTATTTAAACAAAACAAAAAAAAGAATCTTTCCTAGAAGAGGAAACTAAAAGATTCGCTCACCATACACCATTCCCGGGCCCTGATCTTCATACGGTTAAAGCTGCGCTCCTCTGCATACAGAGCTCCCATAAAGGATCCAATAGATGTCCCTCCAACCATGTCGATAGGAATGCCACTCTCAATAAGGGCTTTGATGACACCTACTTGGGAACAGCCCCTGTGAGGGAAGAACCAAGGCATGGTATTACATACTACTACTTTACTGAATGGATTCTCCACTGTAAAATACATTGATTACACACATTTCCCTGATAATCTGGGACAAGTGATTTATAAGCAAGACCAGCTATTACCACAGACATCAATTGCAGGCATTTGTGCACATTAGATTTTTTTCTATTTTAAAAATGCAGCATGTTGCCGATTTGAACCTGACAATTTCTACCTTTTTACTTTGCAATTGGTATAAAGGCAGGTTAAAAGAACCAATTGTGTTTTCATTCTGCTTTCAGTCTGTCGTTTGTAGATTTGTGCAGATTTGCAAGCAAACACGAAAATATCTAACACTAAATGAATACATCATTTACTGTGCACCCCATATGACACCCAACAATTGGTGTCTAAATGGTCAACCACCACTCTCCATAGCATGTTTCTCTATGCTTCCAGTGGCCAAATGGATGGTGTGTGAAGAGTGGTGGTTAAGTGAACTTGTTGCTTTACCTTTTGTAGGCAATACGCAATTTATAGAAATCTTGTGGCATCCTCAAAGTTCATAAACTGATTGTGCAGCAGGTATGTCAATGTGCCTAAAAACGTGCACAAAACTATATTTTGAAAAGATGACATGCTCTGTTATCATAACTCTGAGCACAGATTGGAAGGTAACCCTACCCACATTCCTAATGGCCAATGAAGCTGGCCTTCTCATTCAGTGGCTTAGAAGGGGTGGGCCAGAGTAGAACCATACAAGTAATTTAAGGATAGCATAGATTTACAGTGCCTTTAAAAAGTGTTCACATCCCTTGAAATTTTCCACACTTTGATATGTTATAACCAAAAACATAAATGTATTTTATTGGGATTTTATGTGATAGACCAACACAAAGTGGCACAAAATTGTGAAGTGGAAGGAAAATGATAAATGGTTTTCAAAATGTTACAAAAAAATATCTGAAAAGTTTTCAAAATGTTACAAAAAAAAATCTGAAAAGTGTGGCGTGCATTTGTATTAAGCCCCCTTTATTCTGATACCCCTAACCAAAATCTAATGGAAACAATTGCCTTCAGAAATCACCTAATTAATAAATAGAGTCCACCTGTGTGTAATTTAATATCAGTATACAGTTGTGCTCAAAAGTTTGCATACCCTGGCAGAAATTTGTGAAATTTTGGCATTGATATTGAAAATATGACTGATCATGCCAAAAAATGCTCTTTTATTGAAGGATGATGATCATATGAAGCCATGTATTATCAAATAGTTGTTTGGCTCCTTTTTAAATCATAATGATAACAGAAATCACCCAAATGGCCATGATCAAAAGTTTACATCCCCTGGAATGTTTGGCCTTGGTACAGACACACAAGGTGACACACACGGGTTAAAATGCCAATTAGAGGTTGTCCCACATCTGTGGCTTTTTAAATTGCAATTAGTGTCAGTGTATAAAAAAGTCAAGGAGTTTGTTAGCTCTTACGTGGAAGAACTGACTAGGCTAGATACTGAGCCATGGGGATCTGAAAATAACTGTCAAAAGTCCTGCGTAAAAAGGTAATGGAACTTTATAAAAAAAGATGTCCAAAGCCTTGAATATGCCAATCAGTACTGTTAAATCACCTATTAAGAAGTGGAAAATTTGGGGATCTCTTGATACCAAGCCTTCGACCATGCAGCTAATTTTTGTTCAAGTGTCATCATATTGTGCTCCTTCAAAACAACCACACTGTCTTTTTCCAGAGTAGTCTGTATTTTTCTTGTGGTTACCTTTGGGTTTCCCTTTGTATCCCAAACAATTCTTCTGGCAGTTGTGGCTGCAATCTTTCTTGGTCTACGTGACCTCGGCTTGGTATCAAGAGATCCCCGAACTTTCCACTTCTTAATAGGTGATTTATTAAGAAGTGTTAGGAACAGAGCCCAGCTCAACGTTATACAAGTCTGCTTGAACCCTCAATCACTCAGGCAGATATATACTACTGTATATTGCCAAAAGTATTGGGACACCCCTCCAAATCATTGGATTCAGGTGTTCCAATCACCTCCATGGCCACAGGTATATAAAATCAAGCACCTAGGCATGCAGACATTTGTGAAAGAATGGGTCGTTCTCAGGAGCTCAGTGAATTCAAGCGTGGTACCGTGATAGGTTGCCACCTGTGCAGTAAGTCCATCTGTGAAATTGACTCGCTATTAAATATTGCACGGTCAACTGTTCGTGATATTGTAATAAAGTGGAAGCAACTGGGAACAGCAGCAACTCAGCCACAAAGTGATAGGACACTTAAAATGACAGAGCGGGGTCAGCAAATGCTAAAGCAGAGCGCAGAAGTCGCCAACTGTCTGCAGGGTCAGTAGCTAAAGACATCCAAACTTCATGTGGCCTATGGATTAGCACAACAGTGCATAGAGAGCTTCATGGATTGGGTTTCCATGGCCGAGCAGCTGCATCCAAGCTTTACATCACCAAGTGCAATGCAAAGGGTAGTATGCAGTGAAGTAAAGCACGCCGCCACTGGACTCTAGAGCAGTGGAGACATGTTCTCTGGAGTGACGACTCACAGTTCTCTGTCTGCCAATCCGGTGAATATGTCTGGATTTGGCGGTTGGCAGGAGAATGGTACTTGCCTGACTGCATTGTGCCAAGTGTAAAGTTAGTGGAGGGGGGATTATAGTGTGGGGTTGATTTTCAGGGGTTGGGTTTGGCCCCTTAGTTCCAGTGAAGGGAACTCTTAAGGTGTCAGCATACCAAGACATTTTGGAATTTCATGCCCCCAACTTTGTGGGAACAGTTTGGGGATGGCCCCTTCCTGTTCCAACATGACTGTGCACCAGTGCACAAAGCAAGGTCCATAAAGACATGATGATGAGCGAGTTTGGAGTGGAGAAACTTGAATGGCCTGCACAAAGTCCTGACCCCAACCCAATAAAACACCTTTGGGATTAATTAGAGCAGAGACTGCGAGCCAGACCTTCTCGTCTGACTTCCGGGCCTGACCTAGCAAATGCACTTCTGGAAGAATGGTCAAACATTCCCATAGACACACTCCATACCTTGTGGATGGCCTTCCCAGAAGAGTTGAAGCTGTTATAGCTGCAAAGGGTGGACCAACTCAATATTGAACCCTGCGGACTAAGACTGGGATGCCGACACAATATAGAGGACTGAAGGAGGATTTAAGTTTGTACACTGTAAATGTATTAAGGGAATGGGATAAAATACACAAATATATGAGATGGGAATTTAACTCTATACTTATGCCACTAAGAAATACAGAATTTTTTCCACCAGGTAGAGAAGAAATAGCAGGTAGATGGTTTACAAAGGAGGACGTCCAACTCAGAGATATAATGGGGGATGGGAAATTGAAGACCTTTAAAGAGCTGGAAAAGGAAAAGGGAAATATTTTCACTAGGCTGGATGAGTGGCGATACTATCAATTAAAACGTTTTTGGGGAAATCTAAAAAAACCCCTGAGAATGAAAGAGGATTGGAATTTGTTTGAAAGGTTGCTGGACACACGGGGTGATGGGAAACATGGAATAGCCAAAGTATATAGAATCCTCACAGATTTAGGCACAAATATTAAACCACTGCACATAGTGAATTGGGAAAGAGACATGGGGGTGGTACTAGATGAAGGAAAACAGAAGAAAATAAATAGATTAGTTCACGGAAATGTAAGTTTGAGGGATGTGGAATTAAATTATAAATGTCTGACAAGATGGCACATTGTTCCGAGTGTGGAGGGAAAGATAAGTGCGGAGAAATCACAGTGGTGTTGGCGAGAGTGTGGGGAAGTGGGGACAGTTTATCATATTTGGTGGGAATGTCCAAAGATTCAAATATTCTGGAAAAAAATAATATATTTAATAGAGAACATCATTGAAATGAATATCGGGTTAGACCCTGGGATATGCCTGTTACATAGTTCAGAAATACCAATTAGTAAATATAAGAAATTAGGTTTAGGGTACTATTTGAACGCAGCAAAAAGCCTGATCCCCAAATATTGGAAGAAAAGAGAAATACCGAAAGAGGAGGAATGGATAGAGAGAGTAAACTGGACTAGGGAGATGGAGAGGATATTTTATATACAGGAAGATAAGATGGAGATACATCTCGCGAGATGGGAAAAATGGGAAAATTTTGTAACAAGTAGGAGAAATTGAAAAATAGAACGTCATAGAGAACAAACTAGTAGGATACGCTTGCTTTGGATACAAGACAAGGGAATGCAGAGTGGGGGGGGGGGAGGGGTCAAGGTTTTAAGAGGGGGGGTTATTGAAAACATAAGAAATAATTGTATATTTATGAGGATAGAGTTGAAAATGTCTTTTCGTTATTTTTTTTCTATTGTTATTTCTGTGCAAATACTAATAAATATTTAAATAAAAAAAAAAAAAAAAGACTGGGATGCCATTAAAGTTCATGTCCATATAAAGGAAGGCGTCCCAATACTTTTGGCAATATAGTATATATCACAATTACTGGTAGAACGCTGACTTCTTTTTGGCTCTGCAAATTTTAAACATTCTTGAAAGAGCTATTGATAACATTTGTTCACTGTCCGGTTGTACTATGAATGGAAGATCTTTTTCCTTTGGGACAGTTACCAGAATCCCAGGCCATTTTTTTTCCTTCCACTGACACTACCGACACTGGGCCATGTCTTTCCTTCCACTGACACCATCGACACAGGGCCATTTTGTTCCTTTCAATAACACTGATAACACTGGATCATTTCTTTCCTTCCACTGACACGACCAACACGGGCCATTTCTTTCCATTCACTAACACTGCAGACTCTGGGCCATTTCTTTCCTTCCACTGATACCACTAACACAGGGCCATTTCTTTCCTTTCACTAACACTGCTGACACTGGGCCATTTCTTTTCTTCTACTGACACCACCGACACAAGGCCATTTTTTTCCTTTCAATAACACTGATGGCATTGGGACATTTCTTTCCTCTCACTAACACAATTGACATGGAAGCATTTTTTTCCTTTCACTAACACTGCTGACACTGGGCCGTTTCTGTGATTCAAATGACACCACCAACACGGTGCCATTTCTTTCCTTTCACTAACACTGCTGACATTGGGATATTGCTTTCTTCCCATTGATACTGGTCCATTTTCCCCTTCAACTGACACCACTGAAACTAGGCGAATTCTTACCTTCCACTGACACCACTGACACTGGGTAATTTCTTTCCTTTCGTTACCACTGCTGACACAGGGCCATTTCTTTCCTTCCACTAACACTGCTGACACTGGACCATTTTTTTTTTCCTTCAACTGATACCACTGAAACTGGGCCATTTCTTCCTTTCCCTGACATTACCAAAACTCAGCCACTTCTTTTCTTCCATTGACACCAACAACACGAGGTCCTTTCTTTCCTTCAACTGATACGACCAACATGGGGTCATTTCTTTCCTTTCACTAACACTACTGACATGGGGCCATTTCTTTTCTTTTACTAACACTGCTGACACTGGACCATTTTTTTTCCCTTCAACTGATACCACTGAAACTGGGCCATTTTTTCCTTCCCCTGACATTACCAAAACTCAGCCACTTCTTTTCTTCCATTGACACCACCAACACTTTCCTTCAACTGATGACAATGGGCCATTTCTTTCCTTCAACTGACAGCACTGAAACCCTTTATTTTTTCCTTCCACTGACGCCGGGCCATCTCTTTCCTCCAACTGACATTGGGCACCCAGCATCTGGCAAAAGAATACGGCCTATTGCAGGTTGTCAGCCTATTCCCTACATTTCTATAGTCAGATGCAACAGCTCACCTTAGCAAATTGGGAGTATGTCCAACTTGTACTGTGGCGACTGTACATGACGGGTGATATCAAAATCCTTTAGAGAGTTTGATTATTCCCAAATAAATTTTTGGAGTCCCTGATGAGTGGGCAGATAAAGCGTTAACAACCCTGCTAGTTTCAGTTAGGAAGTCCTGTTCGCAGGTCCCATGCTGATACTATTATTCCATCTCCAGATATCATTACTCATCAGTTAATTGTAAACGGTATTTTTGGCTCTCCACCACCAGACGTGCAGATTACATAGTGTCAGCCTGATTTGAGGCTGATTTACATACATCTTACATCTCCTGACCTTGAAGCACATCAAATCCCCTTTGTGAGATGGATCTAGAAGACTGAGTAAAAAGAGGAATTTTTCACTCTTTAGATTTACCATCTGCACAAGGCGAAACACAGCGTCTGTCACTAATCCTACACCGTCTATAGGAATTAATATTCCAGGTTATCTAGGAGAGCAAAAGAACACAGATACAGACTTATTTACTGGCATTCAATGTCTACTTAAAATGGTAATGTAAAAACAGCAATCAGTTGCCAATTTCTACCATAATAAAAGGGCTTGGGATATGCAAGGAACTGAAAGATAATAGCCCTTGTGCTCCACAGGAACCAGTCATATTCCAGCTGTTAAGAGCTTGTTGCACCATAGATGCTTTACCCTTCAAACTCTTTGGTACAGTTTAGATATTCTGAAAACCAGGAGCGGGAACAGACATGCACATTTTAGGCCTCTTTCACACTGGCGGCTGTTCTGCCGCTTGTAAATGCATGTTTTTTTATTTTGAAATACCAATACTCCTGGCACAGAGATCACTCGTGTTTGTACATTGCGTTTATCTGCGAAAATGTGCGTTTGCAGCTGTGTTTAGCTGTGGTAGTAAATTCTTGCCTTTTCTATAGAAACTGTTTACTTATTCTTTCATTGTACTGCGATTAACTGCGTTTATGTACAGATAGCTGCAGTACATCGCTCTTGGATGCTGTAAACTTTATTTTTCCGAAACGCATAAAACCGTATGTTATGAAAACGTTGCTAAATGCAGTGTGTGAATGGAGCCCTAGGGATGCATTGTCTGCATTTAGCTGCTGTAAATAAGTTCCTGTAGCCGCAGCTAAAAGCTGAAATTTAAACGCCTGTGTGAAAGGGGCCTTAGTTGGGCTATCACTCAGCGAAAACTAACAGCTATTACAGTATATATAAACCCTCACGTTGTAAAACAACCCATTCAGTTTAAATAGAAATGAAAGGTAAAACATTTCTGTATAGATACAGTGGGTATATAAAGATTCACCCCCCCTTTAAAATAATCACATTTTGTTGCTTTGCAGCCTGAAATGAAGACAGGCACGGTTTTTGCTTTATCCAGCTGTATTTATAACATCTAACAACTTATAACATCCAAGTGAAAGATATACAGTGCTCATCATAAATGACTACACCCCAACAGATTTGTCAGAAAACCTTTACTTTCCTTTCAGACACAACATTTTCAATGGGACGCTATACTACAAAATACTCCCACAAATGCGGGCCATTAATTGCAAACAAGATTTGTTACTTTGCACACACAAAAAAGTATTTTTCCTAACAAACTCATTCAAGACAATGTTGCAAAAATGAATACACCCCAATGAAAGTCTAAGGATCAATGCTAAATTTTAGACAACAAAATCCTAATTAACAAGAATTCAACTACGGGTGATCCTAATATTTCATTAAACAGGTGTTCAGCAGACAGTTGATTATAAAATTGCGTAACAATGAAAACCCCTTCCTATTTCATGCTGTCAGCAACGACACCACATGAAAGAGAAATGTCACAAAGCTTGAGAAAGAAAATAATTTCTTCACACAAGAAAGGTGAAGGCTACAAAAAAGATAAGCAAAGCTTTACTTATCAGTCACAATACTTTAGTTAAAATTATACAAAAATTTAACAAAGATGGAACTACAACCATGTCACAGAGACGTCCAGGCTGTCCATGGGAGTCAACACCTCTTCTGATGAGAAAAGTTAAAGAAAAACACCATTGAAAGTCACTGCAGTTAGCTAAAGAAGTGGAAAGCCAAACTGGGGTGAATGTTCCCCGTGACACAATATGGAGCACACTGCAGAAGAATGGCATGCATGGGTGTTGTCCATGAAGGAATCCTCTCCTAAAGCCCATGCACAAAAAAGCCCATCTAGAATCTGCAAGGGCCCATGCTGAAAAAGACGACGACTACTGGGACTCTGTACTCTGGAGTGATGAGACAAGGATAAATGTTTTTGGAATTGATGGTGAGGAGTACAAAGAAAAATGCATGGTCCCTACTGTGAAACATGGTGGTGGCAATGTCCTTTTGTGGGGTTGCATGAGTGCTGCTGGTGTCGGGGAGCTGCATTTTATTGATGATATCATGAATTCACAGATACTCCTCTATATTTTAAGAGAAGACGCTACCATCACTCCGTGCCCTTGGTCATCATGCACTGTTCCAACATGAAAATGATCCAAAACACACATTTGTTGTATTTCTGAAGAACAAGGTGAAAGCGATTCAGTGGCCAAGTACGTCTCCTGATCTTAACCCAATCAGGGATTCTGAAGAGACAACTTGAGCATGACTCTCCATCCAGCATCCAGGCTCTTAAAGAGGTCGTTCTTGAAGAATGGAAAAAGATACAATTTTGCAGTATGTCACCAACCTGTTTATTCCATGCCTAGAAGATTTGGTGCTGTCCTTAAAAATCATGGAGGTCGTACAAAATACTAGATGGAGTCGGTTTTGTTGTGGGGTGTATTCATTTTTGCATCAACTAATGTGAGTAAAACTTAAGATTTTGAAATCTAAGTTATATTATTACCTAACTTTCATGTAATGCGCTAAACAAATGTTCTATAAAACTCAGTTTTGTAAAAATTTTGGAAATTGTTCTTGTGTTCAGTGAGATATTGATTAAAATCTTACTTTTGAAAAGGCGTGTACTCATTTATGCTGAGCACTGTAGGTATATATAGATATATTTTTTCTGTGTGCTTTGGGTGACTGTCCTGGAAGGTAAACCTTCTTCCCATTGACAACTTTTTTGGCAGAGGGCAGCAGATTTTCCTCAAGATTTGATGGGATTTTGCCCCATCCATTTATCCTTCTATCCTGACAAGTGCTCCTGTCCCTACTGCAGAGAAACACCCCCATAACAGGATATTACCACCTCCAAGTTTTATTGTAGGAATGGTGTTATTTGGATGGTTAGATGTATTGGATTTCCACCAGACATTTAGAATAGTGTTGAGGCTAAATAATTTAATTTTAGTCACATCTGACCATAACACCTCAGAATCTTCAAGGTGAGTTTTGGCAAAGTTCAGTCATGACTGCATTTGGCCTTTTTCTTGCAACCCTCCCATACAAGCCACATTTGTGGAGAATTCGAGATTTGTTGTCACATGCACACAATGACCACTCTTTGTCATAAAATCATGCAACTGCTTCAGAGTTGCTGTTGGCCTCTCGGTAGCCTTTCTGACCAGTTGCTTTCTGGCTCTTTCATTCAGTTTGGAGTGACATCCTGATCCAGGGAGGGTCTGTACTGTATCAAATACCTTCCACTTCTTAATAATAGACTTCACTGGGTTTCTAGGCATTGATAAAGCCTTTGAAATTTTTTGGGATCCATTTCCTGACTTGCGCCTGTCCACAACTTTATCTCGGCGACCTTTTGACAGTGCCTTGCCACCCATAGTTGAATGTTTACTTCAATTGAACTGCCAGGGACTGAAATGCCCCAGGAAATCTCTTTCCATGCTGAGCTAATCAAAATGATCACAGCTGAAACACAAATGGCTTTGTGTGTCATTGAGAATGTGTTAGCTACACCTGATTGAGATTACAAGTCATTTTTAGGAGGGGGTGATCCTTTTTCCAACTCAGTGATTCTGTTTTTGATATTTTTTTTCAGACATATTGGTATTATTTCTTTCACTTGGATGTTATAAGTAAATACAGCTCAATAAAACAAAAACTGTGTGTCTTCATTTCAAGCTGCAAAGCAACAAAAAATGAATATGATGTTATACAGTGGGTAAAGAAAAAAAACATTTCCCTTTAAAATAAATACCTTTTCCCCATTTTTACAAGTGATCATATACCCCCTAAACTCCTTACATGGGTGAGAACAGAGAGCTGGGCAAGGTGAAACAGCAGCACACTGAACTTCCCAGTGAACGGCTGTGCAGGGGAATGGGGGGGGGGGGTGTTTGTGAGCAGAAGTCACACAAAGTTTCACACAAAGGAAGCAATAATACAAAGAGAATAGGATACTTTTTCATAAAAGTACAGCAGGCACATATCAGGAATATGAAATTTTGGGTTTACATAATCTTTGCAGCTTTACTTGTGACACATGTGGGGCACAATAATCAGTTACATGGGCAATATTAGTAATGTGACCAACCAAGTAAAGGCAGGACAGTAGCGAGTTAGCTGCATTGTGCTGTATTGAATTATAATTCTAAGATTGGGAGTAAATGGAAAAAATTCTGGGTCATGTTTTGCTTTCCACGTCTAGTCTCCCCCCTTTTTAGACTGCACCACAGTGTAGCAGCTTGTGCTGATGGCCCCACTGACACCTGGTGCAAGAAACACTCTTGCAGGCTGTCAGCAGACAACGAGGGTAGCTGCTCCTCCCCAGCTCCAGTCATATGACCAAGCTGAGGAAGGACTTCGCTTAGTCTGTGTTTTATGGAGGGTGGGGGAGAGCTGTACTGGGAAGTGGAGAGTTTTACTGATGGGAGAAGTGGAGGGAGAAGAGCTGTGCTGTGGAAGGTAATCTGTACTAGTGGGAGGAGTGGAGATTTGTACTAGGAATAAGGAGGATTTTGGCTTGGGCAGGGAAGTAATATTTTGTTGTACTCAGTTTCTGACTTGTGCATCATGTGCAGTCTGTGTTACACACCCCTAATTCCTGTACTCTGAATGTAATGCACTCCTAACCCAGTTCTCCGTGTGCCTGCACTCCTGACCCCCGTTCTATTTTTTTTTAAGCACTTCCGACCCATGTGCTCTGGTGATATGCACTCAGATATTAAGCCCCTCCCACTGTTAGCAAAATTTTGTCACATGCACAATTTTCTGCAATGTGTGCTGCCTAATTTACTTTCCTCTAGGCCCCCAAGGCTGACTCCCCTAACCAGGAAAAAAATATCTATGGGCCAGATGCTTTCGATTGTCACTTCCTTAACATTATAATATGTATCTATAAACTGCTGACAAAGCACACTTGGTAGCAGGGGCGGACTGACAACTCATGGGGCCCCCGGGCAATAGGGGATCATGGGGCCCCTGTGTCCTTGCCCAAACTCAAAAAAGCCTATGAAAAAGGTACCAGGGGCATCTCATGGGGCCCCCTACTGACCCCAGGCCCTCGGGCAGTACCCGAATATCCAAATGGTCAGTCCGCCCCTGCTTGGTAGCAACATCACAGAGGGGATTTGTGGCTGGCTACAAGGCTCTACTATTAGGACCAGATTACAGTAAGGATTCCATTACTGGTGGTAAATTGCAGTAACGGTGCAGGAACACCTAGCTAGTCCAGCCAGCAGGAGCAGGTGAGTTTTTGTCTTTTCACTTGGCAATCTTATGGCTGGCTAGTTGATTTCAAAGACAAAATTGCTAGTGTGGATGGTCCCAAACAACTTGTACCAGTTATAAATCTTGTGGCCCTCAATCAGGTTACTAATTAATGTAGTTGTGCCCTCTTGGTGAGGCTCAGGAGTTGGAAATGAGCACCTCTGGGATAAAGCGTCACAAACCTCACCAGAGGCCAAAAACGACCTTTCACCGGTGTATGATTTCCTTAATTAACTGCCAGTTCTTATGTTCCATCATCTTATATTAATATGTAGAACCAGTGAGAATGTGATGAAAGTCAGATTCAGCCTAGAATTCTTCAAATGTACTAGAGAGGACACAAATGACAGATGTCAGATGACATGTATGAGAACTGCTTCCTGCACATGTCAAACAACCTTACATTAAACATACACAGAGCTACAAGTTGTGTCTGTATTTGGTTCCATATGAATGTTTCTTCCATGTCAGCAGCTGATTAGCCAGGAAACGGCTGGTATATGCAGCGGAGTGTAAGTTAAATCCGCTCCGGGGCTTATACTGCTTGACGAAGAGCTATCACAGTACAGAAGAGCTGTCTGTCATTAGTCAAACATCCAACGAATGCCTCCATCTGGGCTACATTAAATGCAATATATAGTCTTTTAAATTATTTTAGATATATATGTAATAGATATCTACTTGGTGTAAAGTATTCATAAAGCTTTATTGTTTGTAATTTTGGATAATGTAAGGAAGGGTTTAAAACCAGGTTTCAGAGACTTTTCTTCTTTTCCTGCCCTGCAGCCATATCGGGGAATAAAAAGAAATCTATTCAGTGACCTAAATCCCCTCTTACACAGTTACCACTGGAAACAAGTGCCTATTGGACATGTTTCCTACTATTTATATTCTGGTGACAAGATTTAGATTTTCCTGGTGACCACAATAAAAATGGACACAGACAGCAGGGGGTTCTAACCTTTCCAAATTCCACTCAAAATGAAAAAAGTTTTTGTTTTAAATAAGCTTTTATGTGTTCGAAAACTGTTATTATGTACAGTTAGGAATGATGTATGTACATAGGGGAACCCAAATTTGCTTGTTACATGGTGGTTTGTGCTTTCTGAGTGCTAACCAGAGTGCTCAACCGTATATATATTTTCTTTATTACAGTCTCTACTACAGTCTCTAAAAAAATATGTAGTCAGGAAAATATAAAACATTGCATATCAGTTTTACTGATGCAATACTGAAAAAGCCTGTTTACGCACCTCAGTGGGGGAGATTTACTAAACCTGGAGCACACAGTAACTGGTGCAGCTGTACATAAGAGCCAATCCGCTTCCAGGTTTTACTGTCAAAGCTTAATTGAACAAGCTGTAGTTAGAAATTGATTGGCTACTATGCATAGCTGCACCAGATTCTGAGTGCTCCAGTTTTAGTAAATATCCCCCAGGGAGTCATCAGAGCAATAGATCAACCCTGCATGCTCTGTCCAAAAAAAAGCAGACAGAGGGGAAAGGTATAGTCACCAGTGTCTTTGATCTCCTTGTAGCTCCTCTTTCCCCATTACTGACTTACCGTGCCTTGTTGTGGGGGTAATCTGTGCTGATGGGGGTTTAGGGCTGTGGATGAAATCTATACTGAGTAGGGATTTGGGGCTGTGGGGAAAATCTGTACCGAGGGAATATGAACTTGGAAAAGGGGGAGATTTATACTGGCACTGGCCTGTGTCCCTGCACTCTGTGCGCTAAACAATCCTGAGCCTTGCATAATAGACAATACTTGTGCATTTGTTGGTGTTTATCACTGTATTCCCTGCAAGTTAGATTGCTGCACTATAAACAGACTGTACTAAAAGCTGTAGCTAGCTAAAAAAAAAAATAGATACGGTAATTTTATTACTGAACAGTACCTTCGTGGATGTGTTTCTGACCTTATGATAATCTTCCAGTGCCAGGTGGGATGCTTATCAAAGTTGCTGCAGGAATATCTGTAACCTACATTCATGTAGTCACACCCACTTTTCACTGCAGTGTGCCACATTTTGCCACTTCAAAATTGATCCTCTTGTCAAGTTTAAAAGTCGGTAGGTATGCATACTGGCGTCAGAACCTCCAGCCAGATGTACAAAGCGCAGCACAGTAATGACATATCACTCACAATTTTCCTAGGATTAGCAGTCAGAGGTAGCAGTGCCTTAGATCACATACTGCAGATATACAGCTATACGGCTCTAAGCAAGGGAGTACCTAGGCATCCTCACACGAAGTGCACTTTGTTTTTTCAGGAGGAATTGCAGACAAAGGGCCATGTTTACCTTTACGGGGATGCATAGGTGTCCATGCATCCCTATACAGCTAGTCCTATTGATAGCTGCAATGATGCAGCTGCTGAGTTCCTATATAACATCAGGGTGCACGCAGGGCCCTAAATGCAACTGCACTTACACAGATGTCATATTGGGACACAACGGATGTGTCAATGCAGTCGCTGTGTCCCAAGTCTGCA